>NC_034013.1:7423943-7449171 GCF_000346465.2 Prunus persica | reverse complement strand
TTCAGGTTCGTTCTTAATTCGTTATGAAATGGAGTGGTTGGCGTATAGCATAGTTTTAGCCATTGGATTTCACTCCGAAAATCACCAAATGACTCGACCCACCATATTATCCTGTTCCCCAAGTTTTGGACTCAATCCGATATCGATTGGTCCACGAAATTGGACAATTCAGGTTTGTACGAAGTTCGTTGTGAAATGCAGTGGTTGGTGTATTGCATAGTTTTAGCCATTGGATTTCAGTCAAAAGACACCAAATGACTCCTCCCACCATATTATGATGTTCCCCAAGTTTTGGACTCAATCCGATATCGATTGGTACATGAAATTGGACAATTCAGGTTTGTACGAAGTTCGTTCTGAAATGGAGTGGTTAGTGTATTGCGTAGTTTTAGCCATTGGATTTCAGTCAAAAGTCACCAAATGACTCCTCCCATTATATTATGATGTTCCCCAAATTTTGGACTCAATCCGATATCGATTGGTCCTTAAAATTGGACAATTCAGGTTCGTACGAAGTTCATTCTGAAATGGAGTGGTTGGTGTATTGCATAGTTTTAGCCATTTGACTTCACTCAAAAGTCACCAAATGACTCCTCCCACCGTATCATGATGTTCCCCAACTTTTGGATTCAATCCGATATCGATTGGTCCATGAAATTGGACAATTCAGGTTCGTACGAAGTTCGTTCAGAAATGGAGTGGTTGGTGTATTGAATAGTTTTAGCCATTGGATTTCAGTCAAAAGACACCAAATGACTCCTCCCACCGTATTATGATATTCCCCAACTTTTGGATTCAATCCGATATCGATTGGTCCCTGAAATTGGACAATTCAGGTACGTACGAAGTTCGTTCAGAAATGGAGTGGTTGGTGTATTGGATAGTTTTAGCCATTGGATTTCAGTCAAAAGACACCAAATGACTCCTGCCACCGTATTATGATGTTCCCCAAGTTTTGGACTCAATCCGATATCGATTGTTCCATGAAATTGGACAATTCAGGTTCGGACGAAGTTCTTTATGAAATGGAGTTGTTGGTGTATTGCATAGTTGTAGAGATTGGATTTCACTCACCAAATGACTCCTCCCACCATATTATGATGATCCCCAAGTTTTGGACCAAATCCGATATCGATTGGTCCATGAAATTGGACAATTCAGGTTCGTACAAAGTTCGTTCTGAAATGGAGTGGTTGGTGTGTTACATAGTTTTAGCCATTTGACTTCACTCAAAAGTCACCAAATGACTCCTCCCACCATATTATGGAGTTCCCCAAGTTTTATTCTCAATCCCATATCGAGTGGTACATGAAATTGGACAATTCAGGTTCGTGCGAAGTTCGTGATGAAATGGAGTTGTCGGTGTTTTGGATAGTTATAACCATTGGATTTCACTCAAAAGTCACCAAATGACTCCTCCCACCATATTATGTTGTTCCCCAAGTTTTGGATTCAATCCGATATCGATTGGTCCATGAAATTGGACAATTCAGGTTCGTACGAAGTTCGTTCTGAAATGGAGTGGTAGGTGTATTGCATAGTTGTAGAGATTGGATTTCACTCAAAACCCACCAAATGAATCCTCCCACCGTATTATGATGTTCCCCAAGTTTTGGGCTCAATCCGACATCGATTGGTACATGAAATTGGACAATTCAGGTTTGTACGAAGTTCGTTCTGAAATGGAGTGGTTAGTGTATTGCATAGTTTTAGCCATTGGATTTCAGTCAAAAGTCACCAAATGACTCCTCCCATCATATTATGATGTTCCCCAAATTTTGGACTCAATCCGATATCGATTGGTCCTTGAAATTGGACAATTCAGGTTCGTACGAAGTTCGTTCTGAAATGGAATGGTTGGTGTATTGCATAGTTTTAGCCATTTGACTTCACTCAAAAGTCACCAAATGACTCCTCCCACCGTATTTTGATGTTCCCCAACTTTTGGATTCAATCCGATATCGATTGGTCCCTGAAATTGGACAATTCAGGTTCGTACGAAGTTCGTTCAAAAATGCAGTGGTTGGTGTATTGGATAGTTTTAGCCATTGGATTTCACTCAAAACCCACCAAATGAATCCTCCCACCGTATTATGATGTTCCCCAAGTTTTGGACTCAATCTCATATCGCGTGGTACATGAAATTGGACAATTCAGGTTCGTGCGAAGTTCGTGATGAAATGGAGTTGTCGGTGTTTTGGATAGTTATAACCATTGGATTTCACTCAAAGTCACCAAATGACTCCTCCCACCATATTATGATGTTCCCCAAGTTTTGGATTCAATCCGATATTGATTGGTCCATGAACACTACTACAAAAAGTGAAAAAGACGACCAAAAAACAACGACGGTCTAAGTGAAAACCGTCGTGGTTTTTAAAAAGACGACGGTTCTAAAAACACCGTCGTGTAATACCACCTTAGACAACTAAAAAATGGAGATTCAAATGGCTGTTCAAAAACAACGACGTACCTAATTAAACAACCGACGTCTATTTGAAACAAATTTCCGCAGTGTAAAATCAAAGCCAACAAAGAACGGCAGAAGTTATGAATCGACCGACGTAGAAAGTAAAGACGACGATTTCAATAAAAGCCGCCGTTTTTACTCAAAAAATAACACGACGAGGTTTTCGTATAAGACGCCGTATAATATAATTACAAACAAATCCACGGCTTTAAAATACAAAATATCGCCGTATTAAATTAATGTACAACGACGGAAAATATAAATATATCGACGTCATTCTCGTATAGTTCTACGACGTTATCTTTAAATCGTACTATAAAATTTAACGTCGTATTTATTCATTTTATACGTCGTACCTTTAATTTAAACCGTCGTCTTAATAAGAATTTTTGTTAACAATTTTTTTCTTTGATTTTCTTATCCTACGTCGGTAGATCTACTTAATGACAAGAATTGAAATAACCACGACGGTTTATATAGAAAACCGCCGACATAATCAGATTTTTCTGAGATCCCAAGGGTTACGAAATCTTACCAGATGGAACTCTGTTCCACATCATAATCTTAACAGATGACATAGATTTGCAATCAGAGAGACAATTTTTTGGAAGTTGATGATGTGTGTGCATTTGTGTATCTACAAATATTATACCTAACGTTGTTGCAAATTTACAATCAGAGAGACAATTTTCAATGACGGTTATATTATACCTAACGACGTTTAAAAAACAAATCAACGTCGCTCAACAAATATATTACGTCGTCTTAGTCTTACTTAAGACGACGAAAAACGACGACAGTAATACAAAAACAGTCGTTGTTTTTATATTCTTATTTTATTTAAATCTGTCATCCAAAAAAGAAACTTTACATATTCTAGAACATTAATTTCCTTCATTTTAAATTTCCTCCGGAAAAAAAACTCTATTTATAACGCACTGTAATTCAAAAATAAACTGAAAGGTCACGGGAAAAAAAATTCTATTCATAATTTAAAAATTCAAATCCACGTCGGTTATATTAAACCTAACGACGTTAAATGAAAAGATTCCACGTCGCAAAACAAATATTGCGTCGTGTTAGTTAAAAACGACGGCATAACAAAAAACCGTCGTTGTTTCAAACTGAATTAATTTAAAATTTCTTCGGGAAAGCAAAATCTATTTATAATTTTCTCGGGTTAGTAATATTGCGTCGTGTTAGTTTACAAATTCTAGAACATTAATTTCCCTCATTTTAAATTTCCTCGGGAAAGAAAAATCCATTTATCACGCTTTGTAATTGAAAACTAAAACTGAAAGAATTCGGGAAAAAAAACTCTATTTATAATTTAAAAATAAAATCCACGTCGGTTGTATTACACTTAACGACGTTTAACAAAATAATCTACGTCGGTAATTATAAATCTACCGCCATCTTACCTTAATATAGACGACGAGAAAAGATGACGGTAGAACAGAAAACCGCCGTTGTTTCAGTTTCTTTAACAGTTTGGTCCTTTAAATTTATCTTTCTGCAGGACTTGTATAGTTCAAAGCATTGACAATGTCTTCATCATATCTCCCAGCAACTACTGATTCGAATGCTCATGCTTTAGAGGCCATCTGAAGCCATTTCTATTCTTTATCGCATTCTTGAAACCCATCTTCTTCTTCTGAAGCTCTACGGATAAAGGAAGAGGCTATCACAAATCTGACGGATCTTCTTAGCCAAGAAAATCAAGCAGAGGATCAGGCACATCTGATCTTCAGATTTCCCTGAGAAGCGAACTTTCCTTCGACAGTGAGTGGAGGCCAGGCTTGCATCTCTTTTGATGGAAAGCAAGGAGTATTCAGAAGCACTAAGTGTCTTATCAGACATGATCAAGGAAGTGAGAAGGCTAGTTGACAAGCTTCTTCTTGTGGACATAGATTTGATGCGAGTAAGCTCAATTTCTCTTTGAGAAAGACATCCAAATTATTGTCTTTGAGATGTGAGAGACAGTGTCTCTGAGAGAGGATTGGAACCCTAAATGTAAACCGAAAATGAATGAAAGCGATAAATTTATAGAATAAATTTTTAAAACCAACGGCGGTCCTTAGAAAAAAACCGCCGTTTAAATTGTAAAATCAACGTCGGTATGACCAACGTATATTACATAAATCCACGTCGGTACATTAATAAAAACGACGTGTTAAATAATCTACCGTGACGCGAGTTATTACTTATGTACTTTAATTTTTGAGTTTACTACGACGGTACCTACAACTCTACTGTCGTATTTATTTACATGTCCGAAGTTAAATGTACCGTCGTATTTTGTAATTTATACGTCGTAGTTATATGTAACCGCCGTATTATTTTTTTGAAATGGTTTTATATATAAGCAACTTTTCATCTACCTGACTTACACATGCACTGTTTCCAAACCCGATTAAAAATTTCAATCTCCCAGAGAAAACTTTTTGTCTTTTTTCCTTGTCAGAGCACTGTCAGAGTATCTCATCGTCTTCCTCTCGTCTTCTTCGTCGTCTCTGAACTTAAACATCGTCTTCCTCTTGCTTTCATTGCACGCAAAAGGTAAGCTTTCATTTTCACTATTTTGGTTGCTGTTTTGCATGCTCATACGTTTTTTGTTTGAAAAATCTTTTTACCTTTTTTTTGGCCAAAATCATTTTACTTCTTTCCAAGTTTGATAAAATATACAGACAAAGAGGGAAAGTTTCCAACTTTGAAGACAACTACCTCAACTAAATAAGACGACGGTAGCTTCTTATTTACGTGGTTAAATATGTAGACCACGAGGGTTCGTCAGTCGTTCTAGCGTCGTCTGAAAATTGACAAAGTTGTTTTTAAAATTATAGTCTTTTTTTTATTTGCTTGTTTAATTGCAGGTTTGATTTCTCTGAACAATGGTTTTTGTTTTTCCCTAATTTGATAAAATATAAAGAAAAAGAAAGTAGGGTTGGTATCTAATATAGACGACAGTATCTTATTGTTTTACGTCGTGTGAATGTTAATACCACGACGTCATATTAAAATACCGTCGTCTATATAAGATTCCAAAACTTTCTTTCTTGGCCTTGTATTTTATCAAATTAGAAAACAAAAACCATGGTTCAGAAAAATCAAATCTGCAATCAAACATTCACAGAGAAAGAAAGAAGGGTTTTGGATCCTTATATAGACGACGGTATATTACTATTGACGTCGTGTGAACATCAATACCACGATGTTATATAAATATTTCGTCGTTTATAGTTAATTATCACGTCGTCCGGTAAATATAGACGTAATAAGTTATTATTACGTCTTATTTTATATTATTTCGTCGTTGTTTAATTACCTTGGTTTTAAACATTTATTACGTCTGAGATTATTTCATTGCGTCGTTTAAAATCATATCATACGTCGTATTTTATTAATAACCGTCGTTTGTGTTCTTAATCTTTTCCTGAAATATTTTCACTTGCAGTGTTGTTTGTAAAAATGGTTTCTCAAGACCAAAGTAAGGACTCTGGCTCCAAGAAAAATGGAGGTAAGGAGCTTGGAATGGTAACTCCTCAAGAGAAGTCTTCGAAGAAGATGAAGTTTGCTTCATCATCTGCTGAGACAGAACCAACCAGCACGACAACAATCTCTGATGATTCAAAGTCTGGTCGAGGTATGAGCACAATGCCTCATGTTGTGAAGAGAAAACTTCAGAAACTCAGGCCAATTGTTGAGTACAATAAAAGGGGGAAAGGAATTGGCCAAGCACATAGTGAGATGCAGTCCTACATTGGTGTGTTGGCACACTCCAGAGTTCCACTTGTGGACATGAAATGGGCTCAAATCCCCAAGGATATAACGGAGCAGATTTGGGAAGCAGTTGACATTGCTTTTGTGGTAGGTCAAGGGGGCAAGAACTCTGTGTTAGCTTCTGCTACCAAGAAATGGAAGGATTTCAAGTCTACACTAACGAGGCATTATATCCTTCCATACACCAATGACAGGGAGAGATTAAGCCAACCCCCTGAAACATATAAATTTGTAGAGAAAGCACAATGGGATGCCTTTGTAGCTTCAAGGTTATCCAAAGATTTTGAGTCTGTGCATTCTCAACATGCACAGATTAGGGAGAAACTTGAGTACAATCATCGATTGTCTCGAAAAGGATATGCTGGTTTGGAGGATCAATTGGAGGAAACCATGCCTGGGGTAGAAATTGATCAATCTACCTTATGGAAGAGAGCTAGACAGGACAAACATGGTAACATCCCGGATCCAAAGGTGGTAGAGAAAGCAAAATTAATTGTAAGCCTACTCACTCTGTTTTAAATTTTTATTAAACTGTGAATAATTCTTATTACGTCTTATGTTATATTTTGCGTCGTGTGAATGATATTACCACGTCGAAATTTTTTAAAAAACGTCGTTAAAGGTCTAAATCAGGAATCACTACTCTGTTTTCTGTAATTATAGCATAAGATGTCGGTGGTTCATTTTCGCGTCGTTTGTATTAAATTACTACGGCGAAATGTTTTAAACAAGGTCGTTAAAGGTGTGAATATTGAATCATCCCTCTGTTATCTGTAAATAAAGCATAAGACGTCGATGGTTTATTCATTTCGTCGTTTTAAAAAACTAACCACGTCGGTATAACTACCGTCGTGATAAATTATAATAATGTCGATTTATATGTTATTGCGTCGTCTGAAATTATATAATACGTCGTTTGTGTATAAATAACCGTCGTGTGTTTTTTGTTCTTACTTTTTTATATATCTTTATTTTAGGATGAATTGCAAAAACAAGTCTCGGAAGGCAAAGTCAGTGTATCTGGCAGCAATGATGTGCTGACCATGGCTTTGGGCCCCGAGCGTCTAGGCAGAGTGAGAGGTGTAAGTGCTGGGATTTCCCCAAGGCAATATTTCAATTTACCCAAACCACAGAGGATGAGCTTTGACGACCGTTTAAAGGACAGTTTAAGAGTTCTCCTTCAAGAAGAGAATAAAAAGATGGAAGCTAAGGCAAGGGAAGAGGCTTTAAGGATGGAGGCTAGAACCAAACAATTGGTAGAGGCTGAGAGGGAGCATTTCCTGAGTCAGCTTTCCCAATTAATTCCCAATTTTGATCCAAGCATGCTTAAACCAAGAATTAGCCAAAGTCCCAAAAATCCAATGTCTGACAAAGCAAGCTGCTCTGGAGGTGATGTGAGATCTCTACATTTTGAGGATGATACTGCCAAAAATGGGAAATATCAGGAAGAAAAGGTAACATATCTGAACTTTGAATTCTCTGTTTTTTTAAAAAACTATTAGACGTCGTTATTATTAATAAAACCGTCGTTTGAAATACATACCACGACGATTTTAAAAATAAACCGTCGTTTGTATTTCAATACCACGTCGTATTTAGTTTACTTGTTTTACACGGCATTAAACGTCGTTATTTTTAAAACTTTGTGGTTTTTAGACGACGGTGTTAGTCATTCCCGACGTAATATATAAATCCTACGACGTTTACTATTTACCATCATTTAATAATTTAAGACGTCCATAATTCTTACATACTGTCTTGTGTTTTGTCTTACCACGACGTTTGAATTTAATTTTTTTACTTTCTCTACATTCTGTATTACTTAAAACAGAAAAATGAAGGAAATCAAGATGAAGAGAAGAATGAAGAAAAAAAAGAAGAAGAGAAGGAAGAAGAAAAAAAAGATGAAGAGAAGAAAGAAGAAAAACAAGATGAAAAGGAGAAAGAAGATGAAGAAAAGCATGACGACCAGGTATGTTCACATAACTTTGCCTTTTTTATTTGTTTTTCAAAATTCTAGACGTCGATATTTTTCTTTAAACCGTCGTTTGTTTACAACTTAGACGGCGGAATTTTTTTCTAAGACGTAATAAATTGTTCACCACGACGGTTTTTTCACCGTCGTTTAAATTCTTTTCAGACGACGTTTTATTCCTTAAACCGTCGTTTTTATTGAATTACCACGTCATTTTTTTTATTTCTTTAAACAGGTTATTAAAATTGTTGATTATTCAAATATGGAGGCGCCATCTTCTTTAAAATCCCTTTGTCGTTATGCGGAAACGACACTCGTGCCTCAGGAATAGACCCTGCACTTTACAATTGATAAGGAGGTGTTTGGTCTAGAACGCGATACCTTCGTCCTGCCTGAAGATATTACACAATTTGCAGGCATGGAAGAAATAGGAGCTACTGTGGTTGCTGTATATATGAGGCTTGCCATTCTAAAATAATACGTCGTTGGTTTATTTATTGCGTCGTCTTAACTAACTAACCACGTCGTTAGTATGTACCGTCGTGATAAATATATTATAACGTCGTTGTCTATTTCAGTACGTCGTGTGAAATTTTATAATACGTCGTTTTGTTATACATAACCGTCGTGTGTTTTTTTGTGCTGACTTGTTTATATTATTTTATATATTTAGGTACTTACATGATCTTTTGAAACAAGCAAATATGTGCAGCATGGTTGGCTTTATCGACCCTGCTACAGTTAGTGCCAACTCTGGCACAATAGCTGACAGATCACGATTGGTAGCAGCTCGACTTCAGAAGACTGATGGTGAACAGATTTTCATGATGCCTTACAATCCAGGGTTAGTCTCCTTAACAGGATTTTGTTTTTATGATTTTCAATAAATGACAGCGTATAAACTAACCACGTCGGTGTTTTATTTTATTGAGTCGTTTGAAACTACTAACCACGTCGGTAGTTATTTATCGTCGTGATAAATATATAATGTCGTCGATTGCTACTTTATTTCGTCGTGTGAAATATTATAATACGTCATTTTTGTAAATAATCGTCGTTTTTATATTAATTTTGGGCAGCCGTCATTGGATCTTGCTGATTGTGAGAGCAAAGAGGGAAACCGTCTATTTTCTGGATCCTCTGCCCGAAAATCGTGTGGTCGATGAAGAGGCCAAAAACATCGTGAACAGTGCTATAAAAATATATAATTCTCACATAGCCAGATCAGGCCGTAAAGCAGTAATCTGGAAAACTCTGTCAGGCACACCAAAGCAACCCAGCAGTGTCGAATGCGGGTATTATGTGATGCGCTTCATGAGGGACATCATCATGGATCCTTCCTTGGCGTTTGAGAAGAAGGTAAGAAGAAATTACCTTCATACATTTTACGTCGTTTTTTGTATTATCAACAACGGTCATGTAAAATTACCGTCGTTGAATAGATATACTACGTCGGTTATGAAAAATATCGTCGTCTGTGATTGAATTTCTTTTTATTTATAAACCCTAATAGTCATTGTTTATGCAGTATGCCAAGGGAAAACAGGAAGCGCCATACCCCCAAGAAGCAATTGATGAAGTCCGGAATGAATGGGCAGAGTTTGTTTGCCTTCACCTGGAATAGGGGAATTATTGAACACTTGATATTTATGCATAATGTACAAATTTTGTCTATAATATATAATGTAAAAATTCGTTGAGGTTTTCTTAAATTAAAAAAAAAACAAACATACAAATTGCGTAACCGACGTGTAATACTTTTCCAACGACCTAATAAAGTCAAAAACCGTCGTTTTTTGTTGTTTCGTTTTAAACAAATCCGACGTAAAAGGATATTTAGACGACGTTCTTTGAACAATTGAGTCGTTTATGGTTTACAACGTCTTCAATTTCTTAAGGGTTCAGGGTAGTACTTTGTAACGACAACGGTTAAGTCGTGGAATATATATTTTACGTCGGATAGTTAAATATCCGCCATGGTTTCTCATTTAAACGACGTCATTTTAACAACTTAGTCGTCTATTACAATTTACAACGTCTACAATTTATTAACACCGACGTGGTTTGTTGTTGTGATAAGAATATTTTATTATTTTTATATCAAAATATTCAAAATAAATTTAAAATAAATCAGAAAAATGCAAAGTCAACTCCTATGAAGTCATTGATATATTTTCTTCCCCCTAAACCTTGAAAAAATTCATTTTGAATAACAAAAATTTAAAATAACCATCCAAAACAAAATTATTTTGATGAGTCATAAAATCACTTCTAATTTTATGGTTTAGGGTTTAGAGTCTAGGGTTTAGAGATTAGGGTTGTTATTTATTGGGGTTTATTTTTAAAGTATAATTTTTGGGTAGTATAGGGTATATATTAGGCTGTAAAACCATAAATCCTTTTATAAACTTAAATTTTTAAATTATATAATTTAGTTTTAAGGGTTTAGGGTATTAATTTTTAACGACGGTGGTTGAGTCGTGGAATACATATGCTACGTCGTGTAGTAAAATATCCGACATGGTTTCTACTCTAAACGACGTCATTTTAATATGTAAGTCGTCTATTATAATTTACAACGTCTTCAATTTATTAACCCCGACGTGGTTTGTTATTGTGATAAGAATATTTTATTATTTTTATATCAAAATATTCAAAATAAATTTAAAATAAATCAGAAAAATGCAAAGTCAACTCCTATGAAGTCATTGATATATTTTCTTCCCCCTAAACCTTGAAAAAATTCATTTTGAATAACAAAAATTTAAAATGACCATCCAAAACAAAATTATTTTGATGAGTCATAAAATCACTTCTAGTTTTATGGTTTAGGGTTTAGAGTCTAGGGTTTAGAGATTAGGGTTGTTATTTATTGGGGTTTATTTTTAAAGTATAATTTTTGGGTAGTCTAGGGTATATACTAGGCTGTAAAACCATAAACCCTTTTATAAACTTAAAATTTTAAATTATATAATTTAGTTTTAAGGGTTTAGGGTATTAATTTTTAACGACGGTGGTTGAGTCGTGGAATACATATGTTACGTCGTGCAGTAAAATATCCGACATGGTTTATACTTTAAACGACGTCATTTTAACATGTAAGTCGTCTATTATAATTTACAACGTCTTCAATTTCTTAACCCCGACGTGGTTTTTCAGTCGTCTTTATATCAAAATATTCAAAATAAATTTAAAATTAATCCGAAAAATGAAGCGTCAAAATAAACGGCGTTACATTCAGTGTTTCCGTCGTGGAATATTACATTTACGTCGGTTCTTGTAGAACTTTCGCCATG
Organism: Prunus persica; assembly: GCF_000346465.2. Taxonomy (NCBI): domain Eukaryota; kingdom Viridiplantae; phylum Streptophyta; class Magnoliopsida; order Rosales; family Rosaceae; genus Prunus; species Prunus persica. The sequence goes on along the minus strand of NC_034013.1, from coordinate 7,437,650 downwards.
GTTTTTCTTTCGACGTTTTAAAGAGCGCGCTCTGTAAAAATTTTTGCGCGACCTAAATTTTTTAGATTTGGCTCTTATTCTTATACTTCTAACCCTGAACCCTAAAATTTTCAGATTTCGCGCAACATAACATTTCGCTCTCTCACTTCTGCTCTAATTAAAAGTTGCACTCTCCAGGCTCCGTCGAATCTGTGAGCTCGTCCAACCTGTAAGTACAAACCCTATCTTCCCCTTGTAAATTCATTGAATGATATTAGGTTGTTTTGTTAAAGGGTTTTAGGTATATGCTTTGCGATCTGTTAATAATGTGCTTATAGGTATGGGTTCATGGATTTTCTGTTTAATGGGTTCATGGATTACATTATCTGTTATGTTGAATTGGGAATGGATTTAATTTTGTCGGATCTTTTAATCACCCTATGTTATGTTGAATTGGGAATGGATTTATTGTTTTCATGCTTGGTTTCATGTATATGTTGGTTTCTTGCTTGGTTTCATATATATGTTGTGTTCTTAATGGGTTTTGGGTTCTTGAAAATAAACTGAGACACGACGCCTTTTTAGGCATACGACGACGATTACACGACGGTTTTTTTAAACTACCGTCGTTGTATTACTTATACACGACGGTTTTTTCATAAACCGTCGTTTGTATTACTTATATTAGACGACGTCTGTTGAAAATCCGTCGTCTATATATGCCAAATACGTCTGTTTTTGTTTAAAACCCGTCGTCTCTGTTGTGTATTACTTGCTATTAGATCTTTGTATAATCTGCTATAGTGATGGTCATTGCCTGTATTTTCACTTTATTATAGATAATAGGTTATAGTGTTGGAGATGGATAAGTCATGGATGCACTCGGATAGAAGATCGAAGGCATATGAGTTTGGGGTGGAAGCATTTTTGAACTTTGCTGTAGAAAATCTTCTAACTACAACACATATCCGTTGTCCATGTGTTAAATGTGTTAATTTGAAGTTGTTTGGGGTTGGAATTATAAGGGATCACGTATACTTTAATGGAATTGACCAAAGCTATAAGAATTGGACATTTCACGGAAAACCTTGGGAAGCAACTACTAATGCTAGTAGAAATGTTGAAGAAGATGATGGCCATAGTAGGTACAGTTTTGTGTCTGAAGAAATTGATATGGATGATAATGATTTTGGTGATTTTGGTTCCGATCCGTATGAGTTTGCCAATGTGATTGGGGATGGAGATCAACCAGTGTACCCTGGTTGTAGAAAGTATACGAAGTTATCGGCATTAGTGAAGTTGTATAATTTGAAGGCAAAACATGGGATGAGTGATGTCTGTTTTACATAATTATTGATACTTCAAGGCGATTTGCTTCCAGAAGGAAATACAATACCAACCTCTATGTATGAGGCTAAAAAGACTTTGTGTGCATTGGGGCTGAGTTATGAGAAAATGCACGCATGCCCCAATGATTGCATCTTGTATAGGAAGGAGTATGAAGATTCAACTAATTGTCCTACTTGTGGTATCTCAAGGTGGAAGGAAGGCAAAGATTCAATCTTGAAAGAGGGTGTGCCAGCGAAAGTGGTGTGGTATTTTCCTCCAATTCCAAGGTTTGAAAGGATGTTTCAATCACATGAGACAGCTAAGAGTTTGACTTGGCATGCTGCTAGAAAATCAATTGACGGTCAGATGTCTCATCCGGCGGATTCCCCGTCTTGGAAACTTCTTTATAATAAATGGCCTGAGTTTGGTAATGAGCCGAGAAACTTGAGATTGGCTCTTTCATCTGATGGATTCAATCCCCACAGTTCTCTAAGTAGCAGATATAGTTGTTGGCCGGTTATCTTAGTTACATATAATCTCCCTCCATGGCTGTGCATGAAACGAAAGTTCATGATGTTAACCTTATTGATTTCCGGTCCTAAACAACCCGGAAATGATATAGACGTCTACTTGGAGCCTTTGATTGATGATTTAAAATCTTTGTGGGATAGGATTAGAGGAGTGTATGATGCACATAATGGAGAATACTTTACACTTAGAGCTGCATTAATGTGGACAATTAATGATTTCCCCGCCTATGGAAACTTATCTGGTTGTGTTGTTAAAGGATATAAAGCTTGTCCAATATGCGGCGATGATACACCTAGTCACAGGTTGAAAAATGGCCACAAAATTTATTACATTGGGCATAGAAATGGTTACCAATCAATCATCCATATAGGAGGCAACGTGCAGCTTTTAATGGGAAACCTGAATATGGCATACCTCCCGAGCCATTAACCGGAGAAGAAGTGCTGCATATGGTTGAAAATGGTGACAGAGTTTGTTGGAAGAAGAAATCAATATTCTTTGATCTCGAGTATTGGAAATACCTTCCTGTGAGGCATGCCCTAGATGTTATGCACATTGAGAAGAATGTTTGCGATAGTATCATTGGTACATTGCTGGAGATCCCTGGAAAAAATAAAGATGGGATTGCAACTCGATTAGATTTATTGAACATGGGGGTCAAAACTGATTTGCAACCCGAGTATGGAGAAAGACGTACTCGTTTGCCTCCTGGGCCTTGGAATTTGTCAAGAGCAGAGAAGAGAGAGGTTTGCAATTCTTTCTATGGTATGAAGGTCCCTGAAGGTTATTCTTCAAATATTAAAAATCTTGTATCTTTACAAGATTCAAGACTTCTTGGCCTTAAATCACATGATTGTCATACCTTAATGCAACAATTGCTCCCTGTGGCAATTCGTTCTGTTTTGGAGAAGCCTGCAAGGCATGCAATAACTCGTTTGTGCTTCTTCTTCAATGCTATATGTGCAAAGACTGTTGATGTTTCCAAGCTAGATAAGTTGGAAGAAGATGTAGTAGTTACTCTGTGTTTGCTTGAGAAGTACTTTCCCCCTTCCTTCTTTGATATCATGGTTCATCTAGTAGTACATCTTGTCAGAGAAGTTCGTCTATGTGGGCCAGTATATTTTAGGTGGATGTATCCGTTTGAAAGATATATGAAAGTGCTGAAGGGGTATGTTCAGAATCGTACTCGTCTCGAAGGTTGCATTGCTGAGCGGTATATAGCTGAAGAAGCGGTAGAGTTTTGTACTCAGCATTTATCTGATGTTAGTACAGTTGGAGTGCCTTCAAGCCAAAAGATGGGAGTTTCAAAGCCATTATCAGGTTGCACAGTGAGCGTAGTTGATCAGGACCTGTTGAATCAAGCACATCTATGTGTCTTGGAGAATACGGAGAAAGTCCTACCTTATATCGAGTACGTATGAGTTTTATTCTTTAAGTTTCCATTTTAAATTATTTCTTATGTTTATCTTATATATTTGGGACCGTAATGCTTGAATTTTTCGTGTCATGTAGGCAACATATGATCCACATCAAGACTGCTTATCCAAAATTTAGAAAGAGAACAAAATGGCTGCAGGATAAGCACAATAGCACTTTCATTCAATGGCTACGCTTCAAGGTATATGTTGTTGAATAACATATTTCTCTTTTAATTTTCTTCTTATTTCTATGTTAGATTGAATTAAGATATGATTAATTTGCAGGTTCAAAGTGAACTTGAGGAAGACAATCATGGCGTATCAGAAAATTTAAGGTGGCTAGCAGTTGGTCCAAACATGGCAGTGCCATTATATAGGAGCTATCTTATTAAAGGTATTAAATTCAATATCAAGGCACAAGATGATGTGCGGACAACTCAAAATAGTGGAGTTTATTTACTTGCACATACCATGCAAGTTGCTAGTGCCAAGGATAAAAACCCAATTCTCTCAAATATGGGTTTCTATGGTGTCATTCAAGAAATTTGGGACCTTGACTACCAAAAGTTTACAATCCCAGTCTTTAGGTGTGATTGGATAGATAGTTCTGGTCTTGTAGTCGACGAACTTGGATTTACCCTTGTAGATTTGAGTAAAATTGGACATAGGAATGACCAATTTGTTTTGGCTTCTCAAGTCAAACAAATATTTTTTGTTGACGACCCGATGCATCGTGGTTGGTCGGTAGTGTTATCAATGCCTAATAGAGAATATAATGATGTTATTGGTGATGAAGTCTTAGGTGATGTGATAATTGATTGTGAGCCATTTACTAGAGGGATGCCAAATGTTGACACATTTGATGAACTGGTGGGTGAGTTAGGTGGTCAAAATATTCGAGATGGGTGTGAAGATATATGGATTGAATGATGCTTATGTAATTGGTAGTGTATGACATTAATTTTGTAATATATTGTAATGTGATTTCTTCACTTTCTACGTTCAAATAAAACACGACGTTATTGTGAACCAGTTATTCAGCATATTTACCGACGTCTTAAAGCAACGTAACAATGAAGAACCACGACGCTATTGTGAAGCAATTATTCAGGATATCACGTCGGGGAAGGATTAAGAACCGCCATGTAATTCAAAATAACACGACTCCAATCCCATAATACCGACGTCTAAAAAATGAGATATATAATCTGAACGTTAAAAAATACGACGTCATCATACATTTTCCACGTCGCAAGTTCTTTTATAAACGAAGAGGAACGAAATGAATTCCGACAGTAATTCATTATAACCGCCGTCTAATATCAATTAAACGACGTTATTTGTAATACGGCTCTCATCATAATCAACGCCGTCTATATGTTCTGTAATACGGCTCTCATTTATTTGGAACCGACGTTGTTTAGAAGTTCAACGTCGTCTATATTAATAAGTGCGTCGTGAGTAATGAATACATATAAATACAACGTCGACTATATAAATGCCACCGACGTTGTTTCGCATTTCAACGTCAACTATATAAATACATACGTCGTAAATAATGACACTGACAACTATTTCCACGTCATCTTTTTTAGAAAAATCGAAGTGGAAAATTTATTTCACGACGGTTGTTTGTAAATAAGAGACGTAGTAGATTTCAATAACGTCGTCTTCTCATGTATTTAAAGACGTCATATTTTTTCTTGTCGTGAAAATTATATTTAACGGCGTAGTGTTTTAGTTGTCGTCGTTGTATGTCTATCTTGCGGCCTTGTTCTTTTAATATGTGTCATATTTTTCCTTTTTAACGACGGTGATTTGTTTGAGTTGGTCGTCTATTCTCATCCTCGACTATTTTTTAGAACTTTAGCAGACTAAACACGTCTGTTTTTTTTTTGTTTTCGACGTTGTTTTATTTAACAACGTCTAATATCTATCGTCGTTGTTTGTTTCTGAAAATAGGACGTATAAATTTTGTAATACGACTCGCATATATTTGTAACCGACGTTGTTTCGTTGTTCAACGTCTACTCTATAAATACATACGTCGTAAATAATGACACTGACAACTATTTCCACGTCATCTTTTATAGAAAAATCGAAGTCGAAAATTTATTTTACAACGGCTATTTTTATATAGGCGACGTAGTAGGTATCAATAACGTCGTCTTCTAATGTATTTAAAGACGTCATATTTTTTATTGTCGTGAAAATGATATTTAACGGCGTCTTATTTTAATTTTCGTCGTTGTATGTCTATCTTGCGGCCTTGTTCTGTTAATATGTGTCATATTTTTCCTTTTTAACGACGGTTTTTTTAGAGAGTTGGTCGTCTATTCTCATCCTCGACTGCTTTTTTAGATCTTTTTGCAGTACAAAGACATCGTTTTGTATTTGTTGATGACGTTGTATACTTTAACAACGACGGTGATTTAGCATCGCGGTTTATGAGGAAAAAGATGACGGTGGATTCCACGACCATTGAAAAACCGAATACACGAAGGTGATTTACCGTCGTCTTTTTGCTTTTTTGTAGTAGTGGAAATTGGACAATTCAGGTTCGTACGAAGTTCGTTCTGAAATGGAGTGGTTGGTGTATTGCATAGTTGTAAAGATTGGATTTCACTCAAAACACACCAAATGAATCCTCCCACCGTATTATGATGTTCCCCAAGTCTTGCACTCAATCCGACATCGATTGGTCCATGAAATTGGACAATTCAAGTTTGTACGAAGTTCGTTCTGAAATGGAGTGGTTAGTGTATTGCGTAGTTTTAGCTATTGGATTTCACTCAAAAGTCACCAAATGACTCCTCCCATCATATTCTGATGTTTCTCAAATTTTGGACTCAATCTGATATCGATTGGTCCTTGAAATTGGACAATTCAGGTTCGTACGAAGTTCGTTATGAAATGGAGTGGTTGGTGTATTGCATAGTTTTAGCCACTGGATTTCAGTCAAAAGACACCAAATCACTCCTCCCACCTTATTATGATGATCCCCAAGTTTTGGACTCAATCCAATGTCGATTGGTCCATGAAATTGGACAATTCCGGTTCGTACGAAGTTCGTTATGAAATGGAGTGGTTAGTGTGTCACATAGTTGTAGAGATTGGATTTCACTCAAAACCCACCAAATGACTCCTCCCACCTTATTATGATGATCCCCAAGTTTGGACTCAATCCGATATCGATTGGTCCATGAAATTGGACAATTTAGGGTCGTACGAAGTTCGTTATGAAATGGAGTAGTTGGTGTATTGCATAGTTGTAGAGATTGGATTTCAATCAAAACCCACCAAATGACTCCTCCCACCGTATTATGATCTTCCCCAAGTTTTGGACTCAATCCGATATCGATTGGTCCATGAAATTGGACAATTCAGGTTCGTATGACGTTCGTTCTGAAATGGAGTGGTTGGTGTATTGCATAGTTTTAGCTGTTGGATTTCACTCAAAACACACCAAATGACTCCTCCTACTGTATTTTGATGTTCCCCCAGTTTCGTACTCAATCCGATATCGATTGGTCCATGAAATTGGACAATTCAGGTTCGTACGAAGTTGGTTCTGAAATGGAGTGGTTAGTGTATTGCATAGTTTTAGCCATTGGATTTCACTAAAAAGTCAGCGACTCCTCCCATCATGTTATGGTGTTCCCCAAGTTTTGGACTCAATCCGATATCGATTGGTGCATGAAATTGGACAATTCAGGTTCGTACGAAGTTCGTTCTAAAATGGAGTGGTTGGTGTATTGCATAGTTTTAGCCATTGGATTTCAGTCAAAAGACACCAAATCACTTCTCCCATCATATTATGATGTTCCCCAAATTTTGGACTCAATCCGATATCGATTGGTTCATGAAATTGGACAATTCATGTTCGTACGAAGTTCGTTCTGAAATGGAGTGGTTGGTGTATTGCAATGTTCTAGCCATAGGATTTCACTCAAAAGACCCCAAATGACTCCTCCCACAGTATTGTGATGTTCCCCAAGTTTTGGACTCAATCCGATATCGATTAGTCCATGAAATTGGACAATTCAGGTTCGCACGAAGTTCGTTACGAAATAGGTTGGTTGGTGTATTGCATAGTTGTAGAGATTAGATTTCTCTCAACACCCACCAAATGACTCCTCCCATCGTATTATGATGTTCCCCAAGTTTTGGACTCAATCCGATATCGATTGGTCCATGAAATTGGACAATTCAGGTTCGTACGAAGTTCGTTCTGAAATGGAGTGGTTGGTGTATTGCATAGTGGTAGAGATTGGATTTCACTCAAAAGACACCAAATGACTCCTCCCACCGTATTAGGACGCTCCCCAAGTTTTGGACTCAATCCGATATCGATTGGTCCATGAAATTGGACAATTCAGGTTCGTACGAAGTTCGTCTTGAAATGGAGTGGTTAGCGTATTGCATCGTTCTAGAGATTGGATTTCACTCAAAACCCACCAAATGACTCCTTCCACCGTATTATGATGTTCCCCAAGTTTTGGACACAATCCGATATCGATTGGTCCATGATATTGAACAATTCTTGTTCGTACAAAGTTCGTTATGAAATGGAGTGGTTGGTGTATTGCATAGTTTTAGAGATTAGATTTCACTCAAAACCCACCAAATGACTCCTCCCACCGTATTGTGATGTTCCCCAAGTTTTGGACTCAATCCGATATCGATTGGTCCATGAAATTGGACAATTCAAGTTCGTACGAAGTTCGTTATGAAATAGAGTGGTTGGTGTATTGCATAGTTGTAGAGACTGGATTTCACTCAAAACCCACCAAATGACTCCTCCCACTGTATTATAATGTTACCCAAGTTTTGAACTCAATCCGATATCGATTGGTCCATGAAATTATACAATTCAGGTTCAGACGAAGTTCGTTTTGAAATGGAGTGGTTGGTGTATTGCATAGTTTCAGCCACTGGATTTCAGTCAAAAGACACCAAATGACTCCTCCCACCGTATTATGATGCTCCCCAGGGTTTGGACTCAATCCGATATCGATTGGTCCATGAAATTGGACCATTCAGGTTCGTACGAAGTTCGTTATGAAATGGGGTGGTTGGTGTATTGCATAGTTGTCGAGATTGGATTTCACTCAAAACCCACCAACTGACACCTCCCACCGTATTATGATGTTACCCATGTTTTGGACTCAATCCGATATCGATTGGTCCATTAAATTGGACAGTTCAGATTCGTACGAAGTTCGTTCTGAAATGGAGTGGTTGATGTATTGCATAGTTGTAGATATTGGATTTCATTCAAAACCCACCAAATGACTCCTCCCACCGTATTATGATATTCCCCAAGTTTTGGAGTCAATCCAATATCGATTGGTCCATTAAATTGGACAATTCAGGTTCGTAAGATGTTCGTTCTGAAATGGAGTGGTTGGTGTATTGCATAGTTTTAGCCATAGGATTTCAGTCAAAAGTCACCAAAGGACTCCTTCCACCGTATTGTGATGTTCCCCAACTTTTGGATTCAATCCGATATCGATTGGTCCCTGAAATTGTACAATTCAGGTTCGTACGAAGTTCGGTCAGAAATGGAGTGGTTGGTGAATTGGATAGTTTTAGCCATTGGATTTCTGTCAAAAGACACCAAATGACTCCTACCACCGTATTATGATGTTCCCCAAGTTTTGGACTCAATCCGATATCGATTGGTCCATGAAATTGGACAATTCAGGTTCGGACGAAGTTCTTTATGAAATGGAGTTGTTGGTGTATTGCATAGTTGTAGAGATTGGATTTCACTCACCAAATGACTCCTCCCACCATATTATAATTATCCCCAAGTTTTTGACCCGATCCGATATCGATTGGTCCATGAAATTGGACAATTCAGGTTCGTACGAAGTTCGTTCCGAAATGGAGTGGTTGGTGTATTGCATAGTTTGTAGAGATTGGATTTCACTCAAAACCCACCAAATGAATCCTCCCACCATATTATGATGTTCCCCAAGTTTTGGACTCAATCCGACATCGATTGGTCCATAAAATTGGACAATTCAGGTTTGTACGAAGTTCGTTCTGAAATGGAGTGGTTAGTGTATTTTATAGTTTTAGCCATTGGATTTCACTCAAAAGTCACCAAATGACTCCTCCCATCATATTCTGATGTTCCCGAAATTTTGGACTCAATCCGATATCGATTGGTCCTTGAAATTGGACAATTCAGGTTCGTACGAAGTTCGTTCTGAAATGGAGTGGTTGGTGTATTGCATAGTTTTAGCCACTGGATTTCAGTCAAAAGTCACCAATTGACTCCTCCCACCATATTATGATGTTCCCCAAATTTTGGACTCAATCTGATATCGATTGGTCGATGAAATTGGATAGTTCGGGTTCGTACGAAGTTCGTCTGAAATGGAGTGGTTGGTGTATTGCATAGTTTTAGCCATTGGATTTCAGTCAAAAGATACCAAATCACTCCTCCCATGGTATTATGGTGTTCCCCAAGTTTTGGACTCAATCCAATGTCGATTGGTCCATGAAATGGGACAATTCAGGTTCGTACGAAGTTCGTTCTGAAATGGAGTGGTTGGTGTATTGCATAGTTTTAGCCATTGGATTTCTGTCAAAAGACACCAAATGACTCCTACCACCGTATTATGATGTTCCCCAAGTTTTGGACTCAATCCGATATCGATTGGTCCATGAAATTGGACAATTCAGGTTCGGACGAAGTTCTTTATGAAATGGAGTTGTTGGTGTATTGTATAGTTGTAGAGATTGGATTTCACTCACCAAATGACTCCTCCCACCATATTATAATGATCCCCAAGTTTTGGACCCGATCCGATATCGATTGGTCCATGAAATTGGACAATTCAGGTTCGTACGAAGTTCGTTCCGAAATGGAGTGGTTGGTGTATTGCATAGTTATAGAGATTGGATTTCACTCAAAACCCAACATATGAATCCTCCCACCGTATTATGATGTTCCCCAAGTTTTGGACTCAATCCGACATCGATTGGTCCATGAAATTGGACAATTCAGGTTTGTACGAAGTTCGTTCTGAAATGGAGTGGTTAGTGTATTGCATAGTTTTAGCCATTGGATTTCACTCAAAAGTCACCAAATGACTCCTCCCATCATATTCTGATGTTCCCGAAGTTTTGGACTCAATCCGATATCGATTGGTCCTTGAAATTGGACAATTCAGGTTCGTATGAAGTTCGTTCTGAAATGGAGTGGTTGGTGTATTGCATAGTTTTAGCCACTGGATTTCAGTCAAAAGTCACCAATTGGCTCCTCCCACCGTATTATGATGTTCCCCAAGTTTTGGACTCAATCCAATGTCGATTGGTCCATAAAATTGGACAATTCAGGTTCGTACGAAGTTCGTTCTGAAATGGAGTGGTTGGTGTATTGCATAGTTTTAGCCATTGGATTTCTGTCAAAAGACACCAAATGACTCCTACCACCGTATTATGATGTTCCCCAAGTTTTGGACTCAATCCGATATCGATTGGTCCATGAAATTGGACAATTCAGGTTCGGACGAAGTTCTTTATGAAATGGAGTTGTTGGTGTATTGCATAGTTGTAGAGATTGGATTTCACTCACCAAATGACTCCTCCCACCATATTATAATTATCCCCAAGTTTTTGACCCGATCCGATATCGATTGGTCCATGAAATTGGACAATTCAGGTTCGTACGAAGTTCGTTCCGAAATGGAGTGGTTGGTGTATTGCATAGTTGTAGAGATTGGATTTCACTCAAAACCCACCAAATGAATCCTCCCACCATATTATGATGTTCCCCAAGTTTTGGACTCAATCCGACATCGATTGGTCCATAAAATTGGACAATTCAGGTTTGTACGAAGTTCGTTCTGAAATGGAGTGGTTAGTGTATTTTATAGTTTTAGCCATTGGATTTCACTCAAAAGTCACCAAATGACTCCTCCCATCATATTCTGATGTTCTCGAAATTTTGGACTCAATCCGATATCGATTGGTCCTTGAAATTGGACAATTCAGGTTCATACGAAGTTCGTTCTGAAATGGAGTGGTTGGTGTATTGCATAGTTTTAGCCACTGGATTTCAGTCAAAAGTCACCAATTGACTCCTCCCACCGTATTATGATGTTCCCCAAATTTTGGACTCAATCTGATATCGTTTGGTCGATGAAATTGGATAGTTCGGGTTCGTACGAAGTTCGTCCGAAATGGAGTGGTTGGTGTATTGCATAGTTTTAGCCATTGGATTTCAGTCAAAAGATACCAAATCACTCCTCCCATGGTATTATGGTGTTCCCCAAGTTTTGGACTCAATCCAATGTCGATTGGTCCATGAAATGGGACAATTCAGGTTCGTACGAAGTTCGTTCTGAAATGGAGTGGTTGGTGTATTGCATAGTTTTAGCCATTGGATTTCTGTCAAAAGACACCAAATGACTCCTACCACCGTATTATGATGTTCCCCAAGTTTTGGACTCAATCCGATATCGATTGGTCCATGAAATTGGACAATTCAGGTTCGGACGAAGTTCTTTATGAAATGGAGTTGTTGGTGTATTGTATAGTTGTAGAGATTGGATTTCACTCACCAAATGACTCCTCCCACCATATTATAATGATCCCCAAGTTTTGGACCCGATCCGATATCGATTGGTCCATGAAATTGGACAATTCAGGTTCGTACGAAGTTCGTTCCGAAATGGAGTGGTTGGTGTATTGCATAGTTATAGAGATTGGATTTCACTCAAAACCCAACAAATGAATCCTCCCACCGTATTATGATATTCCCCAAGTTTTGGACTCAATCCGACATCGATTGGTCCATGAAATTGGACAATTCAGGTTTGTACGAAGTTCGTTCTGAAATGGAGTGGTTAGTGTATTTTATAGTTTTAGCCATTCGATTTCACTCAAAAGTCACCAAATGACTCCTCCCATCATATTCTGATGTTCCCGAAGTTTTGGACTCAATCCGATATCGATTGGTCCTTGAAATTGGACAATTCAGGTTCGTATGAAGTTCGTTCTGAAATGGAGTGGTTGGTGTATTGCATAGTTTTAGCCACTGGATTTCAGTCAAAAGACACCAAATGACTCCTCCCACCGTATTATGATGTTCCCCAAGTTTGGACTCAATCCGACATCGATTGGTCCATGAAATTGGACAATTTAGGGTCGTACGAAGTTCGTTATGAAATGGAGTGGTTCGAGTATGCATAGTTGTAGAGATTGGATTTCAATCAAAACCCACGAAATGACTCCTCCCACCGTATTATGATCTTCCCCAAGTTTTGGACTCAATCCGATATCGATTGGTCCATGAAATTGGACAATTCAGGTTCGTACAATGTTCGTTCTGAAATGTAGTGGTTGGTGTATTGCATAGTTTTAGCCGTTGTATTTCACTCAAAAGACACCAAATGACTCCTCCCACTGTATTTTGATGTTCCCCAAGTTTCGTACTCAATCCGATATCGATTGGTCCATGAAATTGGACAATTCAGGTTCGTACGAAGTTCTTTCTGAAATGGGGTGGTTAGTGTATTGCATAGTTTTAGCCATTGGATTTCACTCAAAAGTCAGCGACTCCTCCCACCCTATTTTGGTGTTCCCCAAGTTTTGGACTCAATCCGATATCGATTTGTCGATGAAATTGAACAATTCAGGTTTGTACGAAGTTCGTTTCTAAAATGGAGTGGTTGGTGTATTGCATAGTTTTAGCCATTGGATTTCAGTCAAAAGACACCACATCACTCCTCCCATCATATTATGATGTTCCCCAAGTTTTGGACTCAATCCGATATCGATTGTTTCATGAAATTGGACAATTCATGTTCGTACGAAGTTCGTTATGAAATAGAGTGGTCGGCGTATTGCATAGTTGTAGAGGCTGGATTTCACTCAAAACCCACCGAATGACTCCTCCCACTGTATTATGTTGTTCCCCAAGTTTTGAACTCAATCTGACATCGATTGGTCCATGAAATTGTACAATTCTGGTTCAGACGATGTTCGTTCTGAAATGGAGTGGTTGGTGTATTGCATAGTTTTAGCCACTGGATTTCAGTCAAAAGACACCAAATGACACCTCCCACAGTATTATGTTGTTCCCCAAGTTTTGGACTCAATCCGATATCGATTGGTCCATTAAATTGGACAGTTCAGATTCGTACGAAGTTCATTCTGAAATGGAGTGGTTGGTCTATTGCATAGTTGTAGATATTGGACTTCACTCAAAACCCACCAAATGACTCCTCCCACTGTATTATGATGTTTCCCAAGTTTTGGAGTCAATCCGATATCGATTGGTCCATTAAATTGGACAATTCAGGTTCGTACGATATTCGTTCTGAAATGGAGTGGTTGGTGTATTGCATAGTTTTATCCATAGGATTTCACTCAAAAGACACCAAATGACTCCTCCCACCTTATTTTTATGTTCCCCAAGTTTTGGACTCAA
>NC_034013.1:7421147-7423843 GCF_000346465.2 Prunus persica | reverse complement strand
GTTCGTTCCGAAATGGAGTGGTTAGTGTATTGCATAGTTTAGCGATCGGATTTCACTCAAAACTCACCAAATGACTCCTCCCATCGTATTATGATGGTCCCCAAGTTTTGGACTGAATCCCGATATCGATTGGTCCATCAAATTGGACAATTCAGGTACGTACGAAGTTCGTTCTGAAATGGAGTGGTCAGTGTATTGCATAGTTTTAGCCATTGGATTTCATTCAAAAGTCACCAAAGGACTCTTCCATCACATTATAATGTTTCCCAAGTTTTGGACTCAATCCGATATCGATTGGAACATGAAATTGGACAATTCAGGTTCGTACGAAGTTCGTTCTGAAATGGAGTAGTTAGTGTATTGCATAGTTTTAACCATTGGATTTCACTCAAACGTCACCAAATGACTCCTCCCATCATATTATGATGTTCCCCAAGTTTTGGAGTCAATCCGATAACGATTGGTCCATTAAATTGGACAATTCAGGTTCGTACGATATTCGTTCTGAAATGGAGTGGTTGGTGTATTGCATAGTTTTAGCCATAGGATTTCACTCAAAAGACACCAAATGACTCCTCCCACCTTATTTTGATGTTCCCCAAGTTTTGGACTCAATCCGATATCGATTGGTCCATGAAATTGGACAATTCAGGCTCGTACGAAGTTCGTTCTGAAATGGAGTGGTTAGTGTATTGCATAGTTTTAGCGATTGGATTTCACTCAAAACTCACCAAATGAATCCTCCCATCCTATTATGATGGTCCCCAAGTTTTGGACTGAATCCCATATCGACTGGTCCATCAAATTGGACAATTCAGGTTCGTACGAAGTTCGTTCTGAAATGGAGTGGTCAGTGTATTGCATAGTTTTAGCCATTGGATTTCATTCAAAAGTCACCAAATGACTCCTCCATCATATTATAATGTTTCCCAAGTTTTGGACTCAATCCGATATCGATTAGTCCATGAAATTGGACAATTCAGGTTCGTACGAAGTTCGTTATGAAATGGAGTGGTTGGTGTTTTGCATAGTTTTAGCCATTGAATTTCACTCAAAAGACACCAAATGACTCCTCCCACCATATTATGATGTTCCCCAAGTTTTGGACTCAATCTGATATCGATTGGTCCGTGAAATTGGACAATTCAGATTCATATGAAGTTCGTTCTAAAATGGAGTGGTTGGTGTATTGCATAGTTTTAGAGATTGGATTTCACTCAAAACCCACCAAATGACTCCTCCCACCATATTATGATGTTCCCCAAGTTTTGGACTCAATCCGATATCGATTGGTCCGTGAAATTGGACAATTCAGGTTCGTACGAAGTCGGTCATGAAATGGAGTGGTTGGTGTATTGGAAAGTTGTAAAGCTTGGATTTCACTCAAAACCCACCAAATGACTCCTCACACCGTATTATGATGTTCCCCAAGTTTTGAACTCAATCCGATATCGATTGGTCCATTAAATTGGAAAATTCAGGTTCGTACGAAGTTCGATCTGAAATGGAGTGGTCTGTGTATTGCATAGTTTTAGCCATTGGATTTCAGTCAAAAGAAACCAAATGACTCCTCCCATCATATTATGATGTTCCCCAAGTTTTGGACTCAATCCGATATCGATTGGTCCATGAAATTGGATAGTTCAGGTTCGTACGAAGTTCGTTCTGAAATGGAGTGGTTAGTGTATTGCATAGTTTTAACCATTGGATTTCACTCAAACGTCACCAAATGACTCCTCCCATCATATTATGATGTTCCCCAAGTTTTGGAGTCAATCCAATATCGATTGGTCCATTAAATTGGACAATTCATGTTCCTACGATATTCGTTCTGAAATAGAGTGGATGGTGTATTGCATAGTTTTAGCCATAGGATTTCACTCAAAAGACACCAAATGACTTCTCCCACCGTATTTTGATGTTCCCCAAGTTTTGGACTCAATCTGATATCGATTGGTCCATGAAATTGGACAATTCAGGCTCGTAGGAAGTTCGTTCTGAAATGGAGTGGTTAGTGTATTGCATAGTTTTAGCGATTGGATTTCACTCAAAACTCACCAAATGAATCCTCCCATCCTATTATGATGGTCCCCAAGTTTTGGACTGAATCTGATATCGACTGGTCCATCAAATTGGACAATTCAGGTTCGTACGAAGTTCGTTCTGAAATGGAGTGGTCAGTGCATTGCATAGTTTTAGCCATTGGATTTCATTCAAAAGTCACCAAATGACTCCTCCATCATATTATAATGTTTCCCAAGTTTTGGACTCAATCCGATATCGATTGGAACATGAAATTGGACAATTCAGGTTCGTACGAAGTTCGTTCTGAAATGGAGTGGTTGGTGTTTTGCATAGTTTTAGCCATTGGATTTCACTCAAAAGACACCAAATGACTCCTCCCACCATATTATGATGTTCCCCAAGTTTTGGACTCAATCCGATATCGATTGGTCTGTGAAATTGGACAATTCAGGTTCATATGAAGTTCGTTCTAAAATGGAGTGGTTGGTGTATTACATAGTTTTAGAGATTTGATTTCACTCAAAACCCACCAAATGACTCCTCCCACCATATTATGATGTTCCCCAAGTTTTGGACTCAATCCGATATCGATTGGTCCGTGAAATTGGACAATTCAGTTCGTACGAAGTCGTCATGAAATGAGTGGTTGGTGTATTGCATAGTTGTAAAAG
>NC_034013.1:7402986-7420983 GCF_000346465.2 Prunus persica | reverse complement strand
CCATTGGGATTTCAGTCAAAGACACCCAAATGACTCCTCCCCACCATATTAATGATGTTCCCCAAGTTTAGGACTCATCCGGATATCGATTGGTCCCACGAACTTGGCACCATTCAGGCTCGTACGAAGTTCGTTCTGAAATGGAGTGGTTGGTGTATTGCATCATCTCAGCCATTAGATTTCACTCGAAAGACTCCAAATGACTCATCCCACCGTATTATGATGTTCCCCAAGTTTTGGACTCAATCCGATATCGATTGGTCCCATGAAATTGGATAATTCTGGTTCATACGAAGTTCGTTATGAAATGGAGTGGTTGGTGTATTGCATAGTTGTAGAGATTTGATTTCACTGAAAACCCACCAAATGACTCCTCCCACTGTATTATGATGTTTCCCAAGTTTTGGACTCAATCCGATATCGATTGGTCCTTGGAATTGGACGATTCAGGTTCGTATGAAGTTCGTTCTGAAATGGAGTGGTTGGTGTACTGCATAGTTGTAGGGATTGGATTTCACTGAAAACCCACCAAATGACTCCTCCCACCGTATTATGAAGTTCCCCTGGTTTTGGACTCAATCCGATATCGATTGGTCCATGAAATTGGACAATTCAGGTTCGTACGAAGTTCATTCTGAAATCGAGTAGTTTGTGTATTGCATAGTTTTAGCCATTGGATTTCAGTCAAAAGACACCGAATGACTCCTCCCAGCGTATTATGATATTCCCCAAGTTTTGGACTCAATCCGATATCGATTGGTCCATGAAATTGGACAATTCAGGTTCGTACGAAGTTCGTTATGGAATTCAGTGTTTGGTGTATTGCATAGTTGTAGAGATTGGATTTTACTGAAACCCCACCAAATGACTCCACCCACCCTGATATCGATTGGTCCATGAAATTGGACAACTTAGGTTCATTCGAAGTTCGTTCTGAAATGGGGTGGTTGGTGTATTGCAGAGTTTTAGTCATAGAATTTAACTCAAAAGGCACCAAATGACTCATCCCACCGTATTTGGATGTTCCCCAGGTTTTGGACTCAATCCGATATCGATTGGTCCATGAAATTGGACAATTCAGGCTCGTACAAAGTTCGTTCTGAAATGGAGTGGTTGGTCTATTGCATAGTTGTAGAGATTGGATTTCACTCACCAAATGACTCCTCCCACCATATTATGATGATCCCCAAGTTTTGGACCCAATCCGATATCGATTGGTCCGTATAATTGGACAATCAGGTTCGTACGAAGTTCGTTCTGAAATGGAGTGCTTGGTGTATTGCATAGTTGTAGAGACTGGATTTCACTCAAAACCCACCAAATGACTCCTCCCACCATATTATGATGTTCCCCAAGTTTTGGACTCAATCCGATATCGATTGGTCCATGAAATTGGATAATTCAGGTTCGTATGAAGTTCGTTCTGAAATGGAGTGGTTGGTGTATTGCATAGTTTTAGCCATTGGATTTCACTCGAAAGACTCCAAATGACTCGTCCCACCGTATTATGATGTTCCCCAGGTTTTGGACTCAATCCGATATCGATTGGTCCATGAAATTGTATAATTCAGGTTCGTACGAAGTTCGTTATGAAATGAAGTGATTGGTGTATTGGATAGTTCTAGAGATTGGATTTGACTTAAAACCCACCAAATGACTCGTCCCACTGTATTATGATGTTCCCCAAGTTTTGGATTCAATCCGATATCGATTGGTCCATAAAATTGGACAATTCATGTTCGTACGAAGCTCGTTATGAAATGGAGTGGTTGGTGTATTGCATAGTTGTAGAGATTGGATTTCACTCAAATCCCACCAAATGACTCCTCCCACCATATTATGAGGATCCCAAAGTTTTGGACTCAATCCAATATAGATTGGTCCAAGAAATTGGACAATTCAGGTTCGTACAAAGTTTGTTATGAAATGGAGTGGTTGGTGTATTGCATAGTTGTAGAGATTGGATTCCACTCAAAACCCGCCAAATGACTCCTGCAACCGTATTATGGTGTTCCCCAAGTTTTGGACTGAATTCGATATCGATTGGTCCATGAAATTGGACAGTTCAGGTTCGTACGAAGTTCGTTATGAAATTCAGTGGTTGGTGTATTGCATAGTTGTAGAGATTGGATTTCTCTCAAAACCCGTCAGATGACTCCTCCCACCATATTATGATGATCCCCAAGTTTTGGACTCAATCCGATATCGATTGGTCCATGAAATTGGACAATTCAGGTTCGTATGCAGTTCGTTCTGAAATGGAGTGGTTAGTGTATTGCATAGTTTTAGCCATTGGATTTCACTCAAAAGACACCAAATGACTTCTCCCACCGTATTATGATGATCCCCTAGTTTTGGACTCAATCCGATATCAATTGGTCCATGAAATTGGACAATTCAGGTTCGCACGAAGTTCGTTATGAAATGGAGCGGTTGATGTATTGCATAGTCTTGGCCATTGGATTTCACTCAAAAGACACCAAATGACTACTCCCACCGTATTAGGATGTTCCTCAAGTTGTGGACTCAATCCGATATTGATTGGTCCATGAAATTGGACAATTCAGGTTCATACGAAGTTCATTATGAAATGGAGTGGTTGGTGTATTGCGTAGTTGTAGAGATTGGATTCCTCTCAAAACCCACCAAATGACTCCTCCCACCATATTATGATGTTCCCCAAGTTTTGGACTCAATCCGATATCGATTGGTCCATGAAATTGGACAATTCAGGTTCGTACGAAGTTCATTCTGAAATGGAGCGGTTGGTGTATTGCATAGTCTTAGCCATTGGATTTCACTCAAAAGACACCAAATGACTCCTCCCACCGTATTAGGATGTTCCTCAAGTTTTGGACTCAATCCGATATCGATTGGTCCATGAAATTGGACAATTCAGGTTCGTACGAAGTTCGTTCTAAAATGGAGTGGTTAGTGTATTGCATAGTTTTAGCCATTGGATTTCACTCAAAACCCACCAAATGACTCCTCCCACGGTATTATGATGTTCCCAAAGTTTTGGGCTCAATACGATATCGACTGGTCCGTCAAATTGGAGAATGCAGGTTCGTACGAAGTTCGTTCTAAAATGGAGTGGTTAGTGTATTGCATAGTTTTAGCCATTGGATTTCACTCAATTCCCACCAAATGACTCCTCCCACTGTATTATTATGATCCCCAAGTTTTGGACTCAATCCGATATAGATTGGTCCAAGAAATTGGACAATTCAGGTTCATACGAAGTTCGTTATGAAATGGAGTGGTTGTTGTATTGCATAGTTGTAGAGATTGGATTTCACTCAAAATACACCAAATGACTCCTCCCACCGTATTATGATGTTCCACAAGTTTTGGACTCAATCCGATATCGATTGTTCCATCAAATTGGACAATTTAGGTTCGTACGAAGTTCGTTATGAAATGGAGTAGTTGGTGCATTGCATAGTTGAAGAGATTGGATTTCACTCAAAAGCCACCCAATGACTCGTCCCACTGTATTATGATGTTCCCCAACTTTTGGACTCAATCCGATATCGATTGGTCCATCAAATTGGACAATTCAGGTTCGTACGAAGTTCTTTATGAAATGGAATGGTTGGTGTATTGCATAGTTGTAGAGATTGGATTTCACTCAAAACCCACCAAATGACTCCTCCCACCATATTATGATGTTTCCCAAGTTTTGGACTCAACCCGATATCGATTGGTCCATGAAATGGGACAATTCAGGTTCGTACGAAGTTCGTTCTGAAATGGAGTGGTTGGAGTATTGCATAGTTTTAGCCATTGGATTACACTCAAAAGACACCAAATGACTCCTCCCAACGTATTATGATGTTCCCCAAGTTTTGGACTCAACCCGATATCTATTGGTCCATGAAATTGGACAATTCATGTTCGAACGAAGCTCGTTCTGAAGTGGAGTGGTTGAAGTATTGCATAGTTTATCCCATTGGATTACACTCAAAAGACAACAAATGACTCCTCCCACTGTATTATGATGTTCCCCAAGTTTTGGACTCAATCCGATATCGATTGGTCCATCAAATTGGAGAATTCAGGTTCGTACGAATTTCGTTCTGAAATGTAGTGGTTAGTGTATTGCATAGTTTTAGCCATTGGATATCACTCAAATCCCACCGAATGACTCCTCCCACTGTCTTATTATGAACCCCCAAGTTTTGGACTCAATCCGATATAGATTGGTCCAAGAAATTGGACAATTCAGGTTCATACGAAGTTTGTTATGAAATGGAGTAGTTGGTGTATTGCATAGTTGTAGAGATTGGATTTCACCCAAAATGCACCACCAAATGACTCCTCCCACCGTATTACGATGTTCCCCAAGTTTTGGATTGAATCCGATATCGATTGGTCCTTCAAATTGGACAATTCAGGTTCGTACGAAGTTCGTTATGAAATGGAGTGGTTGGTGGATTGCATAGTTGTAGACATTGGATTTCACTCAAAACCCACCAAATGACTCCTCCCACCGTATTATGATGTTCCCTAGGTTTTGGACTCAATCCGATATCGATTGGTCCATGAAATTGGACAATTCATGTTCGTACGAAGTTTGTTATGAAATTGAGTGGTTGGTGTATTGCATAGTTGTAGAGATTGGATTCACTCAAAAGGCACCAAATGACTCCTCCCATCATATTATGATGTTCCCCAAGTTTTGGACTCAATCCGATATCGACTGGTCCATGAAATTGGACAATTCAAGTTCCTACGAAGTTCATTATGAAATGGAGTGGTTGGTGTATTGCGTTGTTGTAGAGATTGGATTTCACTCAAAATTCACCAAATGACTCATCCCACAGTATTATGATGTTCCCCAAGTTTTGGACTCAGCCCGATATCGATTGGTCCTTGAAATGGGACAATTCAGGTTCGTACGAAGTTCGTTCTGAAATGGAATGGTTGGAGTATTGCATAGTTTTAGCCATTGGATTACACTCAAAAGACACCGAATGTCTCCTCCCACCGTATTATGATGTATCCCAAGTTTTGGACTCAACCCGATATCGATTGGCCCATGAACTTGGACAATTCAGGTTCATACGAAGTTCGTTCTGAAATGGAGTGGTTGGAGTATATCATAGTTTTAGCCATTGGATTACACTCAAAAGACACCAAACGACTCCTCCCACTGTATTATGATGTTCCCCAAGTTTTTGGACTCAATCCGATATCGATTGGTCCATCAAATTGTAGAATTCAGGTTCGTACGAAGTTCGTTCTGAAATGGAGTGGTTGGTGTATTGCATAGTTTTAGCCATAGGATTTCACTCAAAAGACACGAAATGACTCCTCCCACCGTATTATGATGTTCCCCAAGTTTTGGACTCAATCTGATATCGATTGGTCCATGAAATTGGACAATTCAGGTTCGTACGAAGTTCGTTATGAAATGGAGTGGTTGGTGTATTGTATAGTTGTTGAGATTGGATTTCACTCAAAAGCCACCAAATGACTCCTCCCACCGCATTAGGATGTTCCCCAAGTTTTGGACTCAATCCGATATCGATTGGTCCATGAAATTGGACAATTCAGGTTCGTACAAAGTTCGTTCTGAAATGGAGTGGTTAGTGTATTGCATAGTTTTAGCCATTGGATTTCACTCAAAAGTCACCAAATGACTCTTCCCATCATATTATGATGTTCCCTAAGTTTTGGACTCAATCAGATATCGATTGGTCCATGAAATTGGACAATTCAGGAGCGTATGAAGTTCGTTATGAAATGGAGTGGTTACTGTATTGCACAGTTTAAGCCATTGGATTTCACTCAAATGTCACCAAATGACTCCAACCATCATATTATGTTGTTTCCCAAGTTTTGGCCTCAATCCGATATCGCTTGGTCCATGAAATTGGACAATTCAGGTTCGTACGAAGTTCGTTCTGAAATGGAGTGGTTGGTGTATTGCATAGTTTTAGCCATTGGATTTCAGGCAAAAGGCACCAAATGACTCCTCCCACCGTATTAGGATGTTCCCCAAACTTTGGACTCAATCCGATATCGATTGGTCCATCAAATTGGACAATTCATGTTTCTACGAAGTTTGTTATGAAATGGACTGGTTGGTGTATTGCATAGTTGTAGAGATTGGATTCACTCAAAAGGCACCAAATGACTCCTCCCATCATATTATGATGCTCCCCAAGTTTTGGACTCAATCCGATATCGATTGGTCCATGAAATTGGGCAATCCAGGTTCATACGACGTTCGTTCTGAAAGAGCGTGGTTGGTGTCTTGCATGGTTTTAGCCATAGGATTTCACTCAAAAGACACCAAATGACTCCTCCCACCGTATTAGGATGTTCCCCAAGTTTTGGACTCAATCCGATATCGATTGGTCCACGAAATTGGACATTTCAGGTTCGTACGAAGTTCGTTATGAAATGGAGTGGTTGGTGTATTGTATAGTTGTTGAGATTGGATTTCACTCAAAAGCCACCAAATGACTCCTCCCACCGTATTATGATGTTCCCCAAGTTTTGGACTCAATCCGATATCGATTGGTCCATGAAATTGGACAATTCAGGTTCGTACGAAGTTCGTTCTGAAATGGTGTGGTTGGTGTATTGCATAGTTTTTGCCATTGGATTTCACTCAAAAGCCACCAAATGACTCCTCCCATCATATTAAGTTGTTCCTCAAGTTTCGGACTCAATCCGATATCGATTGGTCCACGAAATTGGACAATCCAGGCTCGTACGAAGTTCGTTATGAAATGGAGTGGTTCGTGTATTGCATAGTTTTAGCCATTGGATTTCACTCAAAAGGCACCAAATGACTCTTCCCATCATATTATGATGTTCCCCAAGTTTCGGACTCAATCCGATATCGATTGGTCCATGAAATTGGACAATTCAGGGTCGTACGAAGTTCATTCTGAAATGGAGTGGTTAGTGTATTGCGTAGTTTTAGCCATTGGATTGCACTCAAAAGTCACCAAATGACTCCTCCCATTATATGATGATGTTCCCCAAGTTTTGGACTGAATCCGACATCGATTGGTCCATGAAATTGGACAATTCAGGTTCTTAGGAAGTTCGTTCTGAAATGGTGTGGTTAGTGTATTGCATAGTTTTAGCCATTGGATTTCACTCAAAAGTCACCAAATGACTCTTCCCATCATATTATGATGTTCCCTAAGTTTTGGACTCAATCAGATATCGATTAGTCCATGAAATTGGACAATTCAGGAGCGTATGAAGTTCGTTATGAAATGGAGTGGTTACTGTATTGCATAGTTTAAGCCATTGGATTTCACTCAAATGTCGCCAAATGACTCCAACCATCATATTATGATGTTTCCCAAGTTTTGGCCTCAATCCGATATCGATTGGTCCATGAAATTGGACAATTCAGGTTCGTACGAAGTTCGTTCTGAAATGGAGTGGTTGGTGTATTGCATAGTTTTAGCCATTGGATTTCAGGCAAAAATCACCAAATGACTCCTCCCATCATATTATGATCTTCCCCAAGTTTTGGACTCAATCCGATATCGATTGGTCCATGAAATTGAACAATTCAGGTTCGTACGAAGTTCGTCATGAAAAGGAGTGGTTGGTGTATTGCATAGTTGTAGAGATTGGATTTCACTCAAAATCCACCAAATGACTCCTCCCACCGTATTATGATGTTCCGGAAGTTTTGGACTCTATCCGATATCGATTGGTCCATGAAATTGGACAATTCAGGTTCGTACGAAGTTCGTTCTGAAATGGAGTGGCCGGAGTATTGCATAGTTTTGGTCATTGGATTTCAGGCAAAAGACACCAAATGACTCCTCCCATCATATTCTGATGTTCCCCAAGTTTTGGACTCAATACGATATCGATTGGTCCATGAAATTGGACAATTCAGGTTCGTACGAAGTTCGTTATGAAATGGAGTGGTTGGTGGATTGCATAGTTGTAGACATTGGATTTCACTCAAAACCCACCAAATGACTCCTCCCACCGTATTATGATGTTCCCTAGGTTTTGGACTCAATCCGATATCGATTGGTCCATGAAATTGGACAATTCATGTTCGTACGAAGTTTGTTATGAAATTGAGTGGTTGGTGTATTGCATAGTTGTAGAGATTGCATTTCACTCAAAATCCACCAAATGACTCCTCCCACCGTATTATGATGTTCCAGAAGTTTTGGACTCAATCCGATATCGATTGGTCCATGAAATTGGACAATTCAGATTCGTACGAAGTTCATTCTGAAATGGAGTGGTTGGTGTATTGCATAGTTTTAGCCATTGGATTTCAGGCAAAAACACCAAATGACTTGTCCCATCATATTATGATGTTCCCCATGTTTTGGACTCAATCCAATATCGATTGGTCCATGAAATTGGACAATTCAGGCTCGTACAAGGTTTGTTTTGAAATGGAATGGTTGGTGTGTTGCATAGTTGTAGAGATTGGATTTTACTCAAAACCCACCAAATGACTTCACCCACCGTATGTTGATGTTCCCCAAGTTTTGGACACAATCCGATACTGATTGGTCCATGAAATTGGACAATTCAGGTTCGTACGAAGTTCGTCTAAAATGGAGTGGTTGGTGTATTGCATAGTTTTAGCCATTGGATTTCAGGTAAAAACACCAAATGACTTGTCCCATCATATTATGATGTTCCCCAAGTTTTGGACTCAATCCGATATCGATTGGTCCATGAAATTGGACAATTCAGGCTCGTACAAAGTTCGTTCTGAAATGGAGTGGTTGGTGTATTGCATAGTTTTAGCTATTGGATTTTACTCAAAACCCACCAAATGACTTCACCCACCGTATTATGATGTTCCCCAAGTTTTGGACTCAATCTGATATCGATTGGTCTATGAAATTGGACAATTCAGGCTCGTACGAAGTTCGTTATGAAAAGGAGTGGTTGGTGTATTGCATAGTTGTAGAGATTGGATTTCACTCAAAATCCACCAAATGACTCCTCCCACCGTATTATGATGTTCCAGAAGTTTTGGGCTCAATCCGATATCGATTGGTCCATGAAATTGGACAATTTAGATTCGTACGAAGTTCGTTCTGAAATGGAGTGGTTGGTGTATTGCATAGTTTTAGCCATTGGATTTCAGGCAAAAACACCAAATGACTTGCTGTTCCCCAAGTTTTGGACTCAATCCGATATCGATTGGTCCATGAAATTGGACAATTCAGGCTCGTACAAAGTTCATTCCGAAATGGAGTGGTTGGTGTATTGCATAGTTGTAGAGACTGGATTTTACTCAAAACCCACCAAATGACTTCACCCACCGTATTATGATGTTCCCCAAGTTTTGGACTCAATCCGATATCGATTGGTCCATGAAATTCGACAATTCACGTTCGTACGAAGTTCGTTCTGAAATGGGGTGGCTAGTGTATTGCATAGTTTTACCCATTGAATTTCACTGAAAAGTCACCAAATGACTCCTCCCATTATATTATGATGTTCCCCAGGTTTTGGACTCAATCCGATATCGATTGGTCCCTGAAATTGGACAATTCAGGTTCGTACGAAGTTCGTTCTTAAAAGGAGTGGTTGGTGTATTGTATAGTTGTAGAGATTGGATTTCACTCAAAATCCACCAAATGACTCCTCCCACCGTATTATGATGTTCCAGAAGTTTTGGACTCAATCCGATATCGATTGGTCCATGAAATTGGAGAATTCAGATTCGTACGAAGTTCGTTCTGAAATGGAGTGGTTGGTGTATTGCATAGTTTTAGCCATTGGATTTCATGCACAAACACCAAATGACTTGTCCCATCATATTATGATGTTCCCCATGTTTTGGACTCAATCCGATATCGATTGGTCCATGAAATTGGACAATTCAGGCTCGTACAACGTTCGTTCTGAAATGGAATGGTTGGTGTGTTGCATAGTTGTAGAGATTGGATTTTACTCAAAACCCACCAAATGACTTCACCCACCGTATCTTGATGTTCCCCAAGTTTTGGACTCAATCCGATATCGATTGGTCCATGAAATTGGACAATTCAGGTTCGTACGAAGTTCGTTATGAAATGGAGTGGTTGGTGTATGGCATAGCTTTAGCCATTGGATTTCAGGTAAAAACACCAAATGACTTGTCCCATCATATTATGATGTTCCCCAAGTTTTGGACTCAATCCGATATGAATTGGTCCATGAAATTGGATAATTCAGGCTCGTACAAAGTTCGTTCTGAAATAGAGTGGTTGGTGTATTGCATAGGTGTAGAGATTGGATTTTACTCAAAACCCACCAAATGACTTCACCCACCGTATTATGATGTTCCCCAAGTTTTGGACACAATGCGATACCGATTGGTCCATGAAATTGGACAATTCAGGTCCGTACGAAGTTCGTTCTAAAATGGAGTGGTTGGTGTATTGCATAGTTTTAGCCATTGGATTTCAGGTAAAAACACCAAATGACTTGTCCCATCATATTATGATGTTCCCCAAGTTTTGGACTCAATCCGATATCGATTGGTCCATGAAATTGGACAATTCAGGCTCGTACAAAGTTCGTTCTGAAATGGAGTGGTTGGTGTATTGCATAGTTGTAGAGATTGGATTTTACTCAAAACCCACCAAATGACTTCACCCACCGTATTATGATGTTCCCCAAGTTTTGGACTCAATCTGATATCGATTGGTCTATGAAATTGGACAATTCAGGCTCGTACAAAGTTCGTTATGAAAAGGAGTGGTTGGTGTGTTGCATAGTTGTAGAGATTGGATTTCACTCAAAATCCACCAAATGACTCCTCCCACCGTATTATGATGTTCCAGAAGTTTTGGGCTCAATCCGATATCGATTGGTCCATGAAATTGGACAATTTAGATTCGTACGAAGTTCGTTCTGAAATGGAGTGGTTGGTGTATTGCATAGTTTTAGCCATTGGATTTCAGGCAAAAACACCAAATGACTTGCCCCATCATATTATGCTGTTTCCCAAGTTTTGGAAGCAATCCGATATCGATTGGTCCATGAAATTGGACAATTCAGGCTCGTACAAAGTTCGTTCCAAAATGGAGTGGTTGGTGTATTGCATAGTTGTAGAGACTGGATTTTACTCAAAACCCACCAAATGACTTCACCCACCGTATTATGATGTTCCCCAAGTTTTGGACTCAATCCGATATCGATTGGTCCATTAAATTCGACAATTCAAGTTCGTACGAAGTTCGTTCTGAAATGGTGTGGCTAGTGTATTGCATAGTTTTACCCATTGAATTTCACTGAAAAGTCACCAAATGACTCCTCCCATTATATTATGATGTTCCCCAGGTTTTGGACTCAATCCGATATCGATTGGTACATGAAATTGGACTATTCAGGATCGTACGAAGTTCTTTCTGAATTGCAGTAGTTAGTGTATTGCATAGTTTTAGGTATTGGATTTCACTCAAAAGTCACCAAATGACTCCTCCCATTATATTATGATGTTCCTCAGGTGTTGGACTCAATCCGATATTGATTGGTCCATGAAATTGGACAATTCAGGTTCGTACGAAGTTCGTTCTGAAAAGGAGTGGTTGGTGTATTGCATAGTTTTAGAGATTGCATTACACTCAAAAGACATCAAATGACTCCTCCCACCGTATTAGGATAATCCCCAAGTTTTGGACTCAATCCGATATAGATTAGTCCAAGAAATTGGACAACTCAGGTTCGTACGAAGTTCGTTATGAAATGGAGTGGTTGGTGTATTGAATAGTTGTAGAGATTGGATTTCACACAAAACCCGCCAAATGACTCCTCCCACTGTATTATGATGTTCCCCAAGTTTTGGACTCAATCCGATATCGATTGGTACATGAAATTGGACTATTCAGGTTCGTACGACGTTCGTTCTGAAATGGAGTGGTTGGTGTATTGCATAGTTGTAGTGATAGGATTTCACTCAAAACCCGCCAAATGACTCCTCCCACCGTATTATGATGTTCCCCAAGTTTTGGACTCAATCCGATATCGATTGGTACACGAAATTGGACTATTCAGGTTCGTACGAAGTTCGTTCTGAAATGGAGTGGTTGGTGTATTGCATAGTTGTAGTGATAGGATTTCACTCAAAACCCGCCAAATGACTCCTCCCACCGTATTACGATGTTCCCCAAGTTTTGGAGTCAATCCGATATCGATTGGTTCATGAAATTGGACAATTCAGGTTCGTACGAAGTTCGTTCTGAAATGGAGGGGTTCGTGTATTGCATAGTTTAACCATTGGATTTCAGTCAAAAGACACCAAATGACTCCTCCTATCATATTATGATGTTCCCCAAGTTTTGGACTCAATCCAATATCGATTGGTACATGAAATTGGACTATTTAGGTTCGTACAAAATTCGTTCTGAAATGGAGTGGTTGGTGTATTGCATAGTTGTAGAGATTGGATTTCACTCAAAACCCGCCAAATGACTCCTCCCACCGTATTATGATGTTCCCCAAGTTTTGGACTCAATCCGATATCGATTGGTACATGAAATTGGACTATTCAGGTTCGTACGAAGTTCGTTCTGAAATGGAGTGGTTGGTGTATTGCATAGTTGTAGTAATAGGATTTCACTCAAAACCCGCCAAATGACTCCTCCCACCGTATTATGATGTTCCCCAAGTTTTGGACTCAATCCGATATCCATTGGTCCATGAAATTGGACAATTCAGGTTCGTACGAAGTTCGTTCTGAAATGGAGTGGTTAGTGTATTGCGTAGTTTTACCCATTGGATTTCACTCAAAAGTCACCAAATGACTCCTCCCACCGTATTATGATGTCCCCCAAGTTTTGGACTCAATCCGATATCGATTGGTCCATGAAATCAAACAATTCAGGTTCGTACGAAGTTCGTTCTGAAATGGAGTGGTTGGTGAATTGCATAGTTTTAGAGATTGGATTTCACTCAAAAGACACCAAATGACTCCTCCCACCGTATTAGGATGATCCCCATGTTTTGGACTCAATCCGATATAGATTGGTCGAAGAAAATGGCTCCTCCCACCGTATTATGATGTTCGTTCTGAAATGGAGTGGTTAGTGTATTGCATAGTTTTAGCCATTGGATTTCAGTCAAAATACACCAAAAGACTCCTCCCATCATATTATGATGTTCCCCAAGTTTTGGACTCAATCCGATATCGATTGGTCCATGAAATTGGACAATTGAGGTTCGTACGAAGTTCTTTATGAAATTTAGTGGTTGGCGTATTGCATAGTTGTAGAGATTGGATTTCACTCAAAAGCCACCAAATGACTCCTCCCACCGTATTATGATGTTCCCCAAGTTTTGGACTCAATCCGATATCAATTGGTCCATGAAATTGGACAATTCAGGTTCGTACGAACTTCGTTCTGAAATGGAGTGGTTGGTGTATTGCATAGTTTTAGCCATTGAATTTCATTCAAAACACACCAAATGACTCCTCCCACCATATTATGATGTTCCCCACCTTTCGTACTCAATCCGATATCGATTGGTCCATGGAATTGGACAATTCAGGTTCGTACGAAGTTCGTTATGAAATGGAGCGGTTGTTGTATTGCATAGTTGTAGAGATTGGATTTCACTCAAAAAGAAACTAAATGACTCCTCCCACCGTATTATGATGTTCCCCAAGTTTTGGCCTCAATCCGATATCAACTGGTCCATGAAATTCGACAATTCAAGTTCGTTATGAAATGGAGTGGTTGGTGTATTGCAAAGTTGTAGAGATTGGATTTCACTTAAATCCCACCAAATGACTTGTCCCACCGTATTATGATGATCCCCAAGTTTTGGACTCAATCCGATATCCATTGGTACATGAACTTGGACTATTCAGGTTCCAACGAAGTTCGTTCTGAAATGGAGGGGTTAGTGTATTGCATAGTTGTGGAGATTGGATTTCACTCAAAACCCACCAAATGACTCCTCCCACCGTATTATAATGTTCCTAAAGTTTTGGACTCAATCCGATATCGATTGGTCCCTGAAATTGGACAATTCAGGTTCGTGCAAAGTTCGTTCTGAAAAAGAGTGGTTGGTGTATTGCATTGTTTTAGCCATTGGATTTCACTCAAAAGACACCAAATGACTCCACCCACCGTATTATGATGTTCCCCAAGTTTTGGACTGAATCCGATATCGATTGGTCCATGAAATTGGACAATTCAGGTTTGTACGAGGTTCGTTATGAAAGGGAGTGGTTGGTGTATTGCATAGTTTTAGCCATTGAATTTCATTAAAAACTCACGAAATGACTTCACCCATCATATTACGATGTTCCCCAAGTTTTGACTCAATCTGATATCGATTGGTCCATGAAATTGGACAATTCAGGTTCATACGAACTTCGTTCTGAAATGGAGTGGTTGGTGTATTGCATAGTTTTAGCCATTGGATTTCATTCAAAACACACCAAATGACTCCACCCATCATATTACGATGTTCCCCAAGTTTTGACTCAATCCGATATCGATTGGTTCATGAAATTGGACAATTCAGGTTCGTACGAAGTGCTTTATGAAATGGAGTGGTTGGCGTATTGCATAGTTGTAGAGATTGGATTTCACTCAAAAGCCACCAAATGACTCCTCCCACCGTATTATGATGTTCCCCAAGTTTTGGACTCAATCCGATATCGATTGGTCCATGAAATTGGACAATTCAGGTTCGTACGAAGTTCGTGATGAAATGGAGTGGTTGATGTATTGCATAGTTTTAGCCATTGAATTTCATTAAAAACCCACGAAATGACTCCACCCATCATATTACGATGTTCCCCAAGTATTGGACTCAATCCGATATCGATTGGTCCAAGATATTGGACAATTCAGGTTCGTGCAAAGTTCGTTCTGGAAAGGAGTGGTTGGTGTATTGCATAGTTTTAGCCATTGGATTTCACTCAAAAGACACCAAATGACTCCTCCCACCGTATTATGATGTTCCCAAAGTTTTCGACTCAATCCGATAACGATTGGTCCATGAAATTGGACAATTCAGGTTCGTAGGAACTTCGTTCTGAAATGGAGTGGTTGGTGTATTGCATAGTTTTAGCCATTGGATTTCATTCAAAACACACCAAATGACGCCTCCCACCGTATTATGATGTTCCCCAAGTTTCGTACTCAATCCGATATCGATTGGTCCATGAAATTGGAGAATTCAGGTTCGTACGAAGTTCGTTATGAAATGGAGTGGTTGGTGTATGGCATAGTTGTAGAGATTGGATTTCGCTCAAAACCAACCAAATGACTCCTCCCACCGTATTATGATGTTCCCCAAGTTTTGGCCTTAATCCGATATCAATTGGTCCATGAAATTGGACAATTCAAGTTCGTTATGAAATGGAGTGGTTGGTGTATTGCAAAGTTGTAGAGATTGGATTTCACTCAAATTGCACCAAATGACTCCTCCCACCGTATTATTATGTTCCCCAAGTTTTTGACTCAATCTGATATCAATTGGTCCACGAAATTGGACAATTCAGGTTCGTAAGAAGTTTGTTATGAAATGGAGTGGTTGGTATATTGCATAGTTGTAGAGATTGGATTTCACTCAAGAGCCACCAAATGACTCCTCCCACCGTATTATGATGTTCCCCAAGTTTTGGACTCAATCCGATATCGATTGGTCCATGAAATTGGACAATTCAGGTTCGTACGAAGTTCGTGATGAAATGGAGTGGTTGATGTATTGCATAGTTTTAGCCATTGAATTTCATTAAAAACCCACGAAATGACTCCACCCATCATATTACGATGTTCCCCAAGTTTTGGACTCAATCCGATATCGATTGGTCCAAGATATTGGACAATTCAGGTTCGTGCAAAGTTCGTTCTGGAAAGGAGTGGTTGGTGTATTGCATAGTTTTAGCCATTGGATTTCACTCAAAAGACACCAAATGACTCCTCCCACCGTATTATGATGTTCCCCAAGTTTTGGACTCAATCCGATATCGATTGGTCCATGAAATTGGAGAATTCAGGTTCGTACGAAGTTCGTGATGAAATGGAGTGGTTGATGTATTGCATAGTTTTAGCCATTGAATTTCATTAAAAACCCACGAAATGACTCCACCCATCATATTACGATGTTCCCCAAGTTTTGACTCAATGAGATATCGATTGGTCCATGAAATAGGACAATTCAAGTTCGTACGAAGTTCGTTCTGAAATAGAGTGGTTAGTGTATTTCATAGTTGTGGAGATTGGATTTCACTCAAAACCCATCAAATGACTCCTCCCACTGTATTATGATGTTCCCCAAGTTTTGGACTGAATCCGATATCGATTGGTCCAAGAAATTGGACAATTCAGGTTCGTGCAAAGTTCGTTCTGAAAAGGAGTGGTTGGTGTATTGCATAGTTTTACCCATAGGATTTCACTCAAAAGTCACCAAATGACTCCTCCCATCATATTATGATGTTCCCCAAGCTTTGGACTCAATCCGATATCGATTGGTCCATGAAATTGGACTATTCAGGTTCGTACGAAGTTCGTTCTGAAATGGAGTGGTTAGTGTGTTGCATAGTTTCAGCCATTGAATTTCACTCAAACGACAACAAATGACTCCTCCCACCGTATTATGATGTTCCCCAAGTTTTGGACTCAATCCGATATCGATTGGTCCATAAAATTGGACAATTCAGGTTCGTACAAAGTTCGTTATGAAATGGAGTGGTCGGTGTATTGTGTAGTTGTAGAGATTGGATTTCACTTAAAACACACCAAATGACTCCTCCCACTGTATTATGATGATCCTGAAGTTTTGGACTCAATCCGATATCGATTGGTCCATGAAATTTGACAATTCAGGTTCGTACAAAGTTCGTTATGAAATGGAGTGGTCGGTGTATTGTGTAGTTGTAGAAATTGGAATTCACTCAAAACCCACCAAATGACTCCTCCCATCGTATTATGATGTTCCCCAAGTCTAGGACTCAATCCGACATCGATTGGTCCATGAAATTGGACAATTCAAGTTCGTACGAAGTTCGTTCTGAAATGGAGTGGTTGGTGTATTGCATACTTGTAGAGATTGGATTTCACTCAAAACCCACCAGATGACTCCTGCCACCGTATTGTGATGTTCCCCAAGTTTTGGACTCAATCTGATATCGAATGGTCCATGAAATTAGACAGTTCAGGTTTGTTCGAAGTTCGTTCTGAAATGGTGTGGTTAGTGTATTGCATAGTTTTAGCCATTGGATTTCAGTGAAAAGAAACCAAATGATTCTGCCCATCATATTAGGATGTTCCCCAAGTTTTGGACTCAATCTGATATCGATTGGTCCATGTAATTGGATAATTGAAGTTCGTACGAAGTTCGTTATGAAATGGAGTGGTTGGTGTATTGCATAGTTGTAGAGATTGGATTTCACTCAATACCCACCAAATGACTCTTGCCACCGTATTGTGATGTTCCCCAAGTTGTGGACTCAATCTGATATCGATTGGTCCATGAAATTAGACAATTCAGGTTCGTTCGAAGTTCGTTATGGAATGGTGTGGTTAGTGTATTGCATAGTTTTAACCATTGGATTCTAGTCAAAAGAAACCAAATGACTCCTCCTATCATATTATGATGTTCCCCAAGTTTTGGACTCAATCCGATATCGATTGCTCCATGAAATTGGACAATTCAGGTTCGTACGAAGTTCGTTCTGAAATGGAGTGGTTGGTGTATTGCATAGTTTTAGCCATTAGATTTCACTCAAAACACACCAAAAGACTCCGACCACCGTATTATGATGTTCCCCAAGTTTTGGACTCAATCCGATATCGATTGGTCCATGAATTGGACAATTCAGTTTCGTACGAAGTTCGTTCTGAAATGGAGTGGTTGGTGTATTGCATAATTTTAGCCTTTGGATTTCACTCAAAAGACACCAAATGAATCCTTCCACCGTATTATGATGTTCCCTAAGTTTTGGACTCAATCCGATATCGATTGGTCCATGAAATTGGACAATTCAAGTTCGTATTTCAATGGCCTTGTTTTGACGGAGTGGTT
>NC_034013.1:7370354-7402886 GCF_000346465.2 Prunus persica | reverse complement strand
GTCACCAAATGACTCTTCCTATCATATTATGATGTTCCCCAAGTTTACGACACAAGCCAATATCGATTGGTCCAAGAAATTGGACAATTCATTTTCGTACGAAGTTCGTTAAGAAATAGGGTTGTTGGTGTATTGCACAGTTGTAGAGATTGGACTTCACTCAAAACCCACCAAATGACTCCACCCACCATATTATGATGTTCCCCAAGTTTTGGACTCAATCTGATATCGATTGGTCCATGAAATTGTACAATTTAGGTTCGTACGAAGTTCGTTATGAAATGGAGTGGGTGGTGTATTGCATAGTTTTAGCCATTGAATTTCATTAAAAACTCACGAAATGATTCCACCCATCATATTACGATGTTCCCCAAGTTTTGACTCAATCCGATATCGATTGGTCCATGAAATTATACAATTTAGGTTCGTACGAAGTTCGTTACGAAATGGAGTGGTTGGTGTATTGCATAGTTCTAGAGACTGAACTTCACTCAAAACCCCCCAAATGACTCCTTCCACCATATTATGACGTTCCCAAAGTTTTGGACTCAATTGAATATCGATTGGTCCATGAAATTGGAGAATTTGGGCTCGTACGAAGTTCGTTCTAAAATGGCGCGGTTGTTGTGTTGCGTAGTTGTAGAGATTGGTTTTCACTCAAAACCCACCAAATGTCTCCTTCCACCGTGTTATGACGTTTCCCAACTTTTGGACATAATCCGATATCGATTCGTCTATGAAACTGGACAATTTTTGTTCGTACGAAGTTCGTAATGAAATGGAGTGGGTGGTTTATTGCATAGTTTTAGCCATTGGATTTCATTAAACACTCAAGAAATAACTCCACCCATCGTATTCTGATGTTCCCCAAGTTTGGACCCAATCCGATATCGATTGGTCCATGAAATTGGACAATTCAGGTTCGTACGAAGTTCGTTCTGAAATGGAGTGGTTGGTGTATTGCATAGTTTTCGCCATTGGATTTCAGTCAAAAGATACCAAATGACTCCTCCCACCGTATTATGATGTTCCCCAACTTTTGGACTCAATCCGATATCGATTGGTCCATGAAATTGGACAATTCAGGTTCGTACGAAGTTCGTCATGAAAATGAGTGTTTCTTGTATTGCATAGTTGTAGAGATTGGATTTCACTCAAAACCCACCAAATGACTCCTCCCACCGTATTATGAAGATTCCCAGGTTTTGGACTCAATCCGATATCGATTGGTCCCTGAAATTGGACAATTCAGGTTCGTATGAAGTTCGTTTTGAAATGGAGAGGTTAGTCTATTGCATAGTTTTAGCGATTGGATTTCACTCAAAAGACACCAAATGACTCCTCCCACCGTGTTATGATGTTCCCCAAAGTTTGGACTCAATCCGATATCGATTAGTCCATGAAATTGGACAATTCAGGTCCGTACGAAGTTCGTTCTGAAATGGAGTGGTTGGTGTATTTCATAGTTTTAGCAATTGGATTTCACTCAAAAGACACCAAATGACTCCTCCCACCATATTAGGACGTTCCCCAAGTTTCGGACTCAATCCGATATCGATTGGGTCCATGAAATTGGACAATTCAGTTCGTATGAAGTTCGTTATGAAATGAAGTGGTTAGTGTACTGCATAGTGTAGAGATTGGATTTCACTAAAACCACCAAATGACTCCTCCCACCGTATTATGATGATCCCCAAATTCTGGACTCAATCCTATGTCGATTGGTTCATGAAATTGGACAATTCGGGTTCGTACGAAGTTCGTTATGAAATGGAGTGGTTGGGGTATTGCATAGTTGTAGCGATTGGATTTCACTCAAAACCCACCAAATGACTCCTCCCACCGTATTATGATGTTCCCCAAGTTTTGGACTCAATCCGATATCGATTGTTCCTTAAAATTGGACAATTCAGGTTCGTACAAAGTTCAATATGAAATGAAGTGGTTGGTGTATTGCATAGTTGTAGAGACTGGATTTCACTCAGAACCCACCAAATGATTCCTCCCACCGTATTATGATGATATCCATGTTTTGGACTCAATCCGATATCGATTGGTCCATGAAATTGGACAATTCAGGTTCGTACGAAGTTCGTTCAGGAATGGAGTGGTTAGTGGATTGCATAGTTTTAGCCATTGGATTTCACTCAAAAGCCACCAAATGACTCCTCCCATCATGTTATGATGTTCCCCAAGTTTTGGACTCAATCCGATGTCCATTGGTCCATGAAATTGGGCAATTCAGGTTCGTACGAAGTTCGTTCTGAAATGGAGTGGTTGGTGTATTGCATAGTTTTAGCCATAGGAATTCGCTCAAAAGAAACCAAATGACCCCTCCCAACGTATTAGGACGTTCCCCAAGTTCTGGACTCAATCCGATATCGATTGGTCCTTAAAGTTGGACGATTCAGGTTCGTACGAAGTTCATTATGAAATGGAGTGGTTGGTGAATTGCATAGTTGTAGAGATTGGATTTCACTCAAAACCCGCCTGATGACTCCTCCCACCGTATTATGATGTTCCCGAAGCTTTGGACTCAATCCGATATCGATTGGTCCATGAAATTGGACAATTCAAGTCCATACGAAGTTCGTTATGAAATGGAGTTGTTGGTGTATTGCATAGTTTTAGCCATAGGATTTCACTCAAAAGAAACCAAATGACTCCTTCCACCGGATTAGGATGTTCTCCAAGTTTTGGACTCAATCCGATATCGATTGGTCCTTGAAATTGGACAATTCTGGCCCTTACGAGGTTCGTTATGAAATGGAGTGGTTGGTGTATTGCATAGTTGTAGAGATTGGATTTCACTCAAAACTCGCCAAATGACTCCTTCCACCGTATTATGTTGTTCCCCAAGTTTTGGACTCAATCCAATATCGATTGGTCCATGAAATTGGACAATTCAGGTTCGTACGAAGTTCGTTCTGAAATGGAGTGGTTAGTGTATTGCGTAGTTTTAGCCATTGGATTCACTCAAAAGTCACCAAATGACTCCTCCCATCATATTATGATGTTCCCCAAGTTTTGGACTCAATCCGATATCGATTGGTCCCTGAAATTGGACAATTCAGGTTCGTACGAAGTTCGTTCTGAAATGGAGTGGTCGGTGTATTGCATAGTTTTAGCCATTAGATTTCACTCAAAACACACCAAAAGACTCCGACCACCGTATTATGATGTTCCCCAAGTCTAGGACTCAATCCGACATCGATTGGTCCATGAAATTGGACAATTCAAGTTTGTACGAAGTTCGTTCTGAAATGGAGTGGTTGGTGTATAGCATACTTGTAGAGATTGGATTTCACTCGAAACCCACCAGATGACTCCTGCCACCGTATTGTGATGTTCCCCAAGTTTTGGACTCAATCTGATATCGAATGGTCCATGAAATTAGACAGTTCAGGTTCGTTCGAAGTTCGTTCTGAAATGGTGTGCCTAGTGTATTGCATAGTTTTAGCCATTGGATTTCAGTGAAAAGAAAACAAATGATTCCGCCCATCATATTAGGATGTTCCCCAAGTTTTGGACTCAATCTGATATCGATTGGTCCATGTAATTGGCTAATTGAAGTTCGTACGAAGTTCGTTATGAAATGGAGTGGTTGGTGTATTGCATAGTTGTAGAGATTGGATTTCACTCAAAACTCGCCAAATGACTCCTTCCACCGTATTATGTTGTTCCCCAAGTTTTGGACTCAATCCAATATCGATTGGTCCATGAAATTGGACAATTCAGGTTCGTACGAAGTTCGTTCTGAAATGGAGTGGTTAGTGTATTGCGTAGTTTTAGCCATTGGATTCACTCAAAAGTCACCAAATGACTCCTCCCATCATATTATGATGTTCCCCAAGTTTTCGACTCAATCCGATATCGATTGGTCCATGAAATTGGACAATTCAGGTTCGTACGAAGTTCGTTATGAAATGGAGTGATTGGTGTATTGCATAGTTGTAGAGATTGAATTTCACTCAAAAGCCACCAAAATACTCCTCCCACCGTATTATGACGGTCTCCAAGTTTTGGACCTAATCCGATCTCGATTGGCCCATGAAATTGGACAATTCAGGTTCGTACGAAGTTCGTTCTGAAATGGAGTGGTTAGTGTATTGCATAGTTTTTGCCATTGGATTTCACTCAAAAGTCACCAAATGACTCATCCCGTCATATTATGATGTTCCCCAAGTTTTGGACTCAATCCGATATCGATTGGTCCATGAAATTGGGCAATTCAGGTTCGTACGAAGTTGGTTATGAAATGGAGTGGTTGGTGTATTGCATAGTTGTAGAGATTGGATTTCACTCAAATCCCACCAAATGACTCCTCCCTCTGTATTATGATGATCCCCAAGTTTTGGACTCAATCCGATATAGATTGGTCCAAGAAATTGGACAATTCAGGTTCGTACAAAGTTCGTTATGAAATGGAGTGGTTGGTGTATTGCATAGTTTTAGAGATTGGATTTCACTTAAAACCCACCAAATAACTCCTCCCACCGTATTATGTTGTTCCCCAAGTTTTGGACTCAATCCAATATCGATTGGTCCATGAAATTGGACAATTCAGGTTCGTACGAAGTTCGTTCTGAAATGGAGTGGTTAGTGTATTGCGTAGTTTTAGCCATTGCATTCACTCAAAAGTCACCAAATGACTCCTCCCATCATATTATGATGTTCCCCAAGTTTTCGACTCAATCCGATATCGATTGGTCCATGAAACTGGACAATTTGGGTTCGTACGAAATTCGTTATGAAATGGAGTGGTTGGTGTATTGCATAGTTTTAGCCATTAGATTTCACTCAAAACACACCAAAAGACTCCGACCACCGTATTATGATGTTCCCCAAGTCTAGGACTCAATCCGACATCGATTGGTCCATGAAATTGGACAATTCAAGTTCGTACGAAGTTCGTTCTGAAATGGAGTGGTTGGTGTATAGCATACTTGTAGAGATTGGATTTCACTCGAAACCCACCAGATGACTCCTGCCACCGTATTGTGATGTTCCCCAAGTTTTGGACTCAATCTGATATCGAATGGTCCATGAA
The DNA here is from genome assembly GCF_000346465.2 of Prunus persica. Lineage (NCBI taxonomy): Eukaryota > Viridiplantae > Streptophyta > Magnoliopsida > Rosales > Rosaceae > Prunus > Prunus persica. The sequence goes on along the minus strand of NC_034013.1, from coordinate 7,397,836 downwards.
ATTAGACAGTTCAGGTTCGTTCGAAGTTCGTTCTGAAATGGTGTGCCTAGTGTATTGCATAGTTTTAGCCATTGGATTTCAGTGAAAAGAAAACAAATGATTCCGCCCATCATATTAGGATGTTCCCCAAGTTTTGGACTCAATCTGATATCGATTGGTCCATGTAATTGGCTAATTGAAGTTCGTACGAAGTTCGTTATGAAATGGAGTGGTTGGTGTATTGCATAGTTGTAGAGATTGGATTTCACTCAATACCCACCAAATGACTCTTGCCACCGTATTGTGATGTTCCCCAAGTTGTGGACTCAATCTGATATCGATTGGTCCATGAAATTAGACAATTCAGGTTCGTTCGAAGTTCGTTATGAAATGGTGTGGTTAGTGTATTGCATAGTTTTAACCATTGGATTCTAGTCAAAAGAAACCAAATGACTCCTCCTATCATATTATGATGTTCCCCGAGTTTTGGACTCAATCCGATATCGATTGGTCCATGAAATTGAATAATTCAGGTTCGTACGAAGTTCGTTATGAAATGGAGTGGTTGGTGTATTGCATAGTTGTAGAGATTGAATTTCACTCAAAACCCACGAAATGACTCCCCCCACCGTATTACGATGTTCCCCAAGTTTTGGACTCAATCCGATATCGATTGGTCCATGAAATTGGACAATTCAGGTTCGTACGAAGTTCGTTCTGAAATGTAGTGGTTGGTGTATTGCATAGTTTTAGCCATTAGATTTCACTCAAAACACACCAAAAGACTCCGACCACCGTATTATGATGTTCCCCAAGTTTTGGACTCAATCCGATATCGATTGGTCCATGAAATTGGACAATTCAGTTTCGTACGAAGTTCGTTCTGAAATGGAGTGGTTGGTGTATTGCATAGTTTTAGCCTTTGGATTTCACTCAAAAGACACCAAATGACTCCTTCCACCGTATTATGATGTTCCCTAAGTTTTGGACTCAATCCGATATCGATTGGTCCATGAAATTGGACAATTCAAGTTCGTATGAACTTCGTTCTGAAATGGAGTGGTTGGTGTATTGTATAGTTGTCGAGATTGGATTCCATTCAAAAGCTGCCAAATGACTCCTCCCACCGTATTATGATGTTCCGCAAATTTTGGACTCAATACGATATCGATTGGTCCATGAAATTGGACAATTCAGGTTCGTACCAAGTTCGTTATGAAATGGAGTGGTTGGTGTATTGCATAGCTGTAGAGATTGGATTTCACTCAACATCCACCAAATGACAACTCCCACCGTATTATGATGTTCCCCAAGTTTTGGACTCAATCCGATATCGATTGGTCCATGAAATTGGACAATTTAGGTTCGTACGAAGTTCGTTTTGAAATGGAGTGGGTGGTGTATTGCATAGTTTTAGCCATTGAATTTCATTAAAAACTCACGAAATGACTCCACCCATCATATTACGATGTTCCCCAAGTTTTGACTCAATCCGATATCGATTGGTCCATGAAATTATACAATTCAGGTTCGTACGAAGTTCGTTACGAAATGGAGTGGTTGGTGTATTGCATAGTTCTAGAGACTGGACTTCACTTAAAACCCACCAAATGACTCCTTCCACCATATTATGACGTTCCCAAAGTTTTGGACTCAATCGAATATCGATTGGTCCATGAAATTGGACAATTTGGGCTCGTACGAAGTTCGTTCCAAAATGGCGCGGTTGTTGTGTTGCGTAGTTGTAGAGATGGGTTTTCACTCAAAACCCACCAAATGACTCCTTCCACCGTGTTATGTTGTTCCCCAACTTTTGGACACAATCCGATATCTATTCGTCCATGAAACTGGACAATTTTTGTTCGTACGAAGTTCGAAATGAAATGGAGTGGGTGGTTTATTGCATAGTTTTAGCCATTGGATTTCATTAAAAACTCAAGAAATGACTCCACCCATCTTGTTATGCTGTTCCCCAAGTTTGGACCCAATCTGATATCGATTGGTCCATGAAATTGGACAATTCAGGTTCGTACGAAGTTCGTTTTGAAATGGAGTGGTTAGGGTATTGCATAGTTTTGGAGTTTGGATTTTACTTAAAACCAAAAAAATGACTCCACCCACTGTATTATGATGATCCCCAAGTTTTGGAGTTAAATGGAGTGGTTAGCGTATTGCATAGTTTTTTCCATTGGATTTCACTCAAAAGTCACCAAATGACTCCTCCCATCATATTATGATGTTCCCCAAGTTTTGGACTCAATCCGATATCGATTGGGCCATGAAATTGGACAATTCAGGTTCGTACGAAGTTCGTCCGGAAATGGAGTGGTTAGTGTATTGCGTAGTTTTAGCCATTGGATTTCTCTCAAAAGTCACCAAATGACTCCTCTCATCATATTACGATGTTCCCCACGTTTTGGACTCAATCCAATATCGATTGGTCCATGAAATTGGACAATTCAGGTTCGTACGAAGTTCGTTCTGAAATGGAGTGGTTAGTGTATTGCGTAGTTTTAGCCATTGGATTCACTCAAAAGTCACCAAATGACTCCTCCCATCATATTATGATGTTCCCCAAGTTTCCGACTCAATCCGATATCGATTGGTCCATGAAATTGGACAATTCAGGTTCGTCCAAAGTTCGTTCTGAAATGGAGTGGTTAGCGTATTGCATAGTTTTTTCCATTGGATTTCACTCAAAAGTCACCAAATGACTCCTCCCATCATATTATGATGTTCCCCAAGTTTTGGACTCAATCCAATATCGATTGGTCCATGAAATTGGACAATTCAGGTTCGTACGAAGTTCGTTCTGAAATGGAGTGGTTAGTGTATTGCGTAGTTTTAGCCATTGGATTCACTCAAAAGTCACACCATGACTCCTCCCATCATATTATGATGTTCCCCATGTTTTCGACTCAATCCGATATCGATTGGTCCACGAAATTGGACAATTCAGGTTCATACGAAGTTCGTTATGAAATGGAGTGGTTGGTGTATTGCATAGTTGTAGAGATTGGATTTCACTCAAAACCCACCAAATGACTCCTCCCACCGTATTATGATGATCCCCAAGTTTTGGACTCAATCCGATATGGATTGGTCCATGAAATTGGACAATTCAGGTTCATACGAAGTTTGTTCTGAAATGGAGTGGTTAGCGTATTGCATAGTTTTGGACATTGAATTTCACTGAAAAGCCACCAAATGACTCCTCCCATCATATTATGATGTTCCCGAAGTTTTGGACTCAATCGGATATCGATTGGTCTATGAAATTGGACAATTCAGGTTCGTACTAAGTTCGCTATGAAATGGAGTATTTGGTGTATTGCATAGTTGTAGAGATTGGATTTCACTCAAAACCGGCCAAATGACTCCTCCCACCGTTCCCCAAGTTTTGGACTCAATCCGATATCGATTGGTCCATGAAATTGGGCAATTCAGGTTCGTACGAAGTTCGTTATGAAATGGAGTGGTTGGTGTATTGCATAGTTGTAGCGATTGGATTTCACTCTAAACCCACCAAATGACTCCTCCCACTGTATTATGATTTTCGCCAGGGTTTGGACTCTATCCGATGTCGATTGGTCTATGAAATTGGACAATTCAGGTTCGTTATGAAATGTAGTGGTTGGTGTATTGCATAGTTGTAGAGATTGGATTTCACTCAAAAGCAACCAAATGACTCCTCCCACCGTATTATGATGTTCCCCAAGTTTTGGACTCAATTCAATATCGATTTGTCCATGAAATTGGACAACTTCAGGTTCGTACGAAGTTCGTTCTGAAGTAGAGTGGTTGGTGTATTTCGTACTTTTAGCCATTGGATTTCACTCAAAAGGTACCAAATGACTCCTCCCACCGTATTAGGACGTTCCCCAAGGTTTTGGACTCAATCCGATATCGATTGGTCCATGAAATTGGACAATTCAGGTTCCTATGAAGTTCGTTCTGAAATAGAGTGGTTGGTGTATTGCACAGTTGTAGAGATTGGATTTCACTAAAAACCCACCAAATGACTCCTCCCACCGTCTTATGATTTTTTCCAAGTTTTGGACTCAATCCGATATCGATTGGTCCATGAAATTGGACTATTCATGTTCGTACGAAGTTCGTTCTATAATGGAGTGGTTGGTGTATTGCATAGTTATAGCAAGTGGATTTCACTCAAAAGGCACCAAATGAGTCCTCCCACCGTATTAGGACGTTCCCCAAGTTTTGGACTCAGTCCGACACCGATTGGTCCATGAAATTGGACAATTCAGGTTCATACGAAGTTCGTTATGAAATGGAGTGGTTGGTGTATTGCATAGTTGTAGAGATTGGATTTCACTCATAAGCAGCCAAATGACTCCTCCCACCGTATTATGATGTTCTCCAAGTTTTGGACTCAATCCGATATCGATTAGTCCATGAAATTGGACAATTCAGGTTCGTACGAAGTTCTTTCTGAAATGGAGTGGTTGGTGTATTGCATAGTTTTAGCCATTGGATTTCCGTCAAAAGACACGAAATGACTCCTCCCACCGTATTATGATGTTCGCCAAGGTTTGGACTCAATCCGATATCGATTGGTCCTTGAAATTGGACAATTCAGGTTCGTACGAAGTTCGTTCTGAAATGGAGTGGTTAGTGTATTGCATAGTTTTAGCCATTGGATTTCACTCAAAAGCCACCAAATGACTCCTCCCATCATGTTATGATGTTCCCCAAGTTTTGGACTCAATCCGATGTCGATTGGTCCATGAAATTGGGCAATTCAGGTTCGTACGAAGTTCGTTCTAAAATGGAGTGGTTGGTGTATTGCATAATTTTAGCCATAGGAATTCACTCAAAAGAAATCAAATGACCCCTCCCACCGTATTAGGACGTTCCCCAAGTTTTGGACTCAATCCGATATCGATTGTTCCTTAAAATTGGACGATTCAGGTTCGTACGAAGTTCATTATGAAATGGAGTGGTTGGTGAATTGCATAGTTGTAGAGATTGGATTTCACTCAAAACCTGCCTGATGACTCCTCCCACCGTATTATGATGTTCTCGAAGCTTTGGACTCAATCCGATATCGATTGGTCGATGAAATTGGACAATTCAGGGTCGTACGAAGTTCGTTATGAAATGGAGTGGTTGGTGTATTGCATAGTTTTAGCCATAGGATTTCACTCAAAAGAAACCAAATGACTCCTCCCACCGGATTAGGATGTTCTCCAAGTTTTGGACTCAATCCGATATCGATTGGTCCTTGATATTGGACAATTCTGGCTCGTACGAGGTTCGTTATGAAATGTATTGGTTGGTGTATTGCATAGTTGTAGAGATTGGATTTCACTCAAAACCCGCTAATGACTCCTTCCACCGTATTATGATGTTCCCCAAGTTTTGGACTCAATCCGATATTGATTGGTCCATGAAATTAGACAATTCATGTTCATACGAAGTTCGTTATGAAATGGAGTGGTTGGTGTATTGCATAGTTGTAGAGATTGGATTTCACTCAAAACCCACCAACTGACTCCTCCCACCGTATTATGATGTTCCCCAAGTTTTGGACTCAATCCGATATCGATTGGTCCATGAAATTGGATAATTCAGGTTCGTACGAAGTTCGTTCTGAAATGTAGTGGTTTGCGTATTGCATAGTTTTGGACATTGAATTTCACTGAAAAGCCACCAAATGACTCCTCCCATCATATTATGATGTTCCCCAAGTTTTGGACTCAATCCGATGTCAATTGGTCCGTGAAATTGGACAATTCAGAGGGTTCGTACGAAGTTCGTTCTGAAATGGAGTGGTTAGTATACTGCATAGTTTTAGCCATTGGATTTCACTCAAAAGCCACCAAATGACTCCAACCATCATATTATGATGTTCCCCAAGTTTTGGCCTCAATCCGATATCGATTGATCCATGAAATTGGACAATCCAGGTTCGTACGAAGTTCATTCTTAAATGAAGTGGTTGGTGTATTGCATAGTTTTAGCCGTTGGATTGCACTCAAAAGTCACCAAATGACTCCAACCATCATATTATGATGTTCTCTAAGTTTTGGACTCAATCCGACATCGGTTGGTCCATGAAATTGGACAATTCAGGTTCGTACGAAGTTCATTATGAAATGGAGTGGTTGGTGTATTGCATAGTTGTAGAGATTGGATTTCACTCAAAAGCAACCAAATGACCCCTCCCACCGTATTATGATGTTCCCCAAGTTTTGGACTCAATCTGATATCGAGTGGTCCATGAGATTGGACGGTTCAGGTTCGTATGAAGTTCGTTCTGAAATGGAGTGGTTGGTGTATTGCATAGTTGTAGAGATTGGATTTCACTCAAAACCCACCAAATGACTCCTCCCACCGTATTATGTTGTTCCTCAAGTTTTGGACCCAATCCGATATCGATTAGTCCACGAAATTGGACAATTCAGGTTCGTATGAAGTTCGTTCTGAAATGGAGTGGTTCGTGTATTGCACAGTTGTAGAGATTGGATTTCACTCAAAACCCACCAAATGACTCCTCCCATCGTTTTATGATGTTCCCCAAGTTTTGTACTCAATCCGATATCGATTGGTCCATGAAATTGGACAATTCAGGTTCGCACGAAGTTCTTTCTGAAATGGAGCGGTTAGTGTATTGCATAGTTTTAGCCATTGGATTTCAGTCAAAAGACACGAAATGACTCCTCCCACCGTATTATGATGTTCGCCAAAGTTTGGACTCAATCCGATATCGATTGGTCCATGAAATTGGACAATTCAGGTTCGTACGAAGTTCGTTCTGAAATGGAGTGGTTAGTGTATTGCATAGTTTTAGAGATTGGATTTCACTAAAAACCCACCAAACGACTCCTCCCACCGTCTTATGATTTTCCCCAAGTTTTGGACTCAATCCGATATCGATTGGTCCATGAAATTATACAATTTAGGTTCGTACGAAGTTCGTTCGGAAATGGAGTGGTTGGTGTATTGCATAGTTTTAGAGGTTGGATTTCACTCAAAAGTCAGCAAATGACTCCTCCCACCGTATTACGGTGTTCCCCAAGTTTTGGACTCAATCCGATATTGATTGGTCCATGAAATTGGACAATTCAGGTTGGTACTAAGTTCGTTCTGAAATGGAGTGGTTAGTGTATTTCATAGTTTTAGCCACTGGATTTCACTCAAAAGTCACCAAATGACTCCAACCATCATATTATGTTGTTCCCCAATTTTTGGACTCAATCCGATATCGATTCGTCCATGAAATTGGACAATTCAGGTTCATACGAAGTTCGTCATGAAATGGAGTGGTTGGTGTATTGCATAGTTGTACAGATTGGATTTCATTCAAAACCTACCAAATGACTCGTCCAACCGTATTATGATGTTCTCCAAGTTTTGGACTCAATCCGATATCGGTTGGTCCATGAAATTGGACAATTCAGGTTCGTACGAAGTTTGTTCTGAAATGGAGTGGTTGGTGTATTGCATAGTTTTAGTCATTGAATTTCACTCAAAAGACACCAAATGCCTCCTCCCACTGTATTAGGACGTTCCCCAAGTTTTGGACTCAATCCGATATCGATTGGTCCATTAAATTGGACAATGTAAACTTAGTACGAAGTTCGTTCTGAAATGGAGTGGATGGTGTATTTCATAGTTTTAGCCATTGGATTTCACTCAAAAGGCACCAAATGAGTCCTCCCACCGTTTTAGGACGTTCCCCAAGTTTTGGACTCAATCCGATATCGATTGGTGCATGAAATTGGACAATTGAGGTTCGTACTAAGTTCGCTATGAAACGGAGTATTTGGTGTATTGCATAGTTGTAGAGATTGGATTTCACTCAAAACCCGCCAAATGACTCCTCCCACCGTTCCCCAAGTTTTGGACTCAATCCGATATCGATTGGTCCATGAAATTGGGGAATTCAGGTTCGTACAAAGTTCGTTATGAAATGGAGTGGTTGGTGTATTGCATAGTTGTAGAGATTGGATTTCACTCAAAAGCAACCAAATGACCCCTCCCACCGTATTATGATGTTCCCCAAGTTTTGGACTCAATCTGATATCGAGTGGTCCATGAGATTGGACAATTCAGGTTCGTATGAAGTTCGTTCTGAAATGGAGTGGTTGCTGTATTGCGTAGTTGTAGAGATTGGATTTCACTCAAAACCCACCAAATGACTCCTCCCACCGTATTATGTTGTTCCTCAAGTTTTGGACTCAATCCGATATCGATTAGTCCATGAAATTGGACAATTTAGGTTCGTATGAAGTTCGTTCTGAAATGGAGTGGTTCGTGTATTGCACAGTTGTAGAGATTGGATTTCACTCAAAACCCCCCAAATGACTCCTCCCATCGTATTATGATGTTCCCCAAGTTTTGTACTCAATCCGATATCGATTGGTCCATGAAATTGGACAATTTAGGTTCGTACGAAGGTCGTTCTGAAATGGAGCAGTTAGTGTATTGCATAGTTTTAGCCACTGGATTTCAGTCAAAAGACACGAAATGACTCCTCCCACCGTATTATGATGTTCCCCAATTTTTGGACTCAATCCGATATCGATTCGTCCATGAAATTGGACAATTCCGGTTCGTACGAAGTTCGTCATGAAATGGAGTGGTTGGTGTATTGCATAGTTGTACAGATTGGATTTCATTCAAAACCTATCGATTGGTCCATGAAATTATACAATTTAGGTTCGTACGAAGTTCGTTCGGAAATGGAGTGGTTGGTGTATTGCATAGTTTTAGAGGTTGGATTTCACTCAAAAGTCAGCAAATGACTCCTCCCACCGTATTACGGTGTTCCCCAAGTTTTGGACTCAATCCGATATCGATTGGTCCATGAAATTGGACAATTAAGGTTGGTACTAAGTTCGTTCTGAAATGGAGTGGTTAGTGTATTTCATAGTTTTAGCCACTGGATTTCACTCAAAAGTCACCAAATGACTCCAACCATCATATTATGTTGTTCCCCAATTTTTGGACTCAATCCGATATCGATTCGTCCATGAAATTGGACAATTCCGGTTCGTACGAAGTTCGTCATGAAATGGAGTGGTTGGTGTATTGCATAGTTGTACAGATTGGATTTCATTCAAAACCTACCAAATGACTCGTCCAACCGTATTATGATGTTCTCCAAGTTTTGGACTCAATCCGATATCGGTTGGTCCATGAAATTGGACAATTCAGGTTCGTACGAAGTTTGTCCTGAAATGGAGTGGTTGGTGTATTGCATAGTTTTAACCATTGAATTTCACTCAAAAGACACCAAATGCCTCCTCCCACCGTATTAGGACGTTCCCCAAGTTTTGGACTCAATCCGATATCGATTGGTCCATTAAATTGGACAATTTAAACTTAGTACGAAGTTCGTTCTGAAATGGAGTGGTTGGTGTATTTCATAGTTTTAGCCATTGGATTTCACTCAAAAGGCACCAAATGAGTCCTCCCACCGTTGTAGGACGTTCCCCAAGTTTTGGACTCAATCCGATATCGATTGGTGCATGAAATTGGACAATTGAGGTTCGTACTAAGTTCGCTATGAAACGGAGTATTTGGTGTATTGCATAGTTGTAGAGATTGGATTTCACTCAAAACCCGCCAAATGACTCCTCCCACCGTTCCCCAAGTTTTGGACTCAATCCGATATCGATTGGTCCATGAAATTGGGCAATTCAGGTTCGTACAAAGTTCGTTATGAAATGGAGTGGTTGGTGTAATGCATAGTTGTAAAGATTGGATTTCACTCAAAACCCACCAAATGACTCCTCCCACCGTATTTTGATGTTCCCCAAGTTTTGGATAATTCAGGTTCGTACGAAGTTCGTTATGAAATCGAGTGGTTGGTGTATTGCATAGTTTTAGCTATAGGATTTCACTCAAAAGAAACCAAATGACTCCTCCCACCGTATTAGGATGTTCCCCAAGTTTTGGACTCAATCCGATATCGATTGGTCCTTGAAATTGGACAATTCTGGCTCGTACGAGGTTCGTTATGAAATGGTGTGGTTGGTGTATTGCATAGTTGTAGAGATTGGATTTCACTCACAACCCACCAAATGACTCCTCCCATCGTACTATGATGATCCCCAAGCTTTGGACTCAATCCGATATCGATTGGTCCATGAAATTGGATAATTCAGGTTCGTACGAAGTTCGTTCTGATATGGAGTGGTTAGTGTATTGCATAGTTTTAGCCATTGGATTTCACTCAAAAGCCACCAAATGACTCCTCCCTTCATGTTATGATGTTCCCCAAGTTTTGGACTCAATCCGATGTCGATTGGTCCATGAAATTGGGCAATTCAGGTTCGTACGAAGTTTGTTCTGAAATGGAGTGGTTGGTGTATTGCATAGTTTTAGCCATAGGAATTCACTCAAAAGAAACCAAATGACCCCTCCCACCGTATTACGACGTTCCCCAAGTTTTGGACTCAATATGATATCGATTGGTCCTTAAAATTCGACGTTTCAGGTTCTTACGAAGTTCATTATGAAATGGAGTGGTTGGTGTATTGCATAGTTTTAGCCATTGAATTTCACTCAAAAGACACCAAATGACTCCTCCCACCGTATTAGGACGTTCCCCAAGTTTTGGACTTAATCCGATATCGATTGGTCCATTAAATTGGACAATTTAAACTTAGTACGAAGTTCGTTCTGAAATGGAGTGGTTGGTGTATTTGATAGTGTTAGCCATTGGATTTCACTCAAAAGGCACCAAATGACTCCTCCCACCGTTTTAGGACGTTCCCCAAGTTTTGGACTCAATCCGATATCGATTGGTGCATGAAATTGGACAATTCAGGTTCGTACTAAGTTCGCTATGAAATGGAGTATTTGGTGTATTGCATAGTTGTCGAGATTGGATTTCACTCAAAACCCACCAAATGACTCCTCCTATCGTATTATGATGATCCCCAAGCTTTGGACTCAATCCGATATCGATTGGTCCATGAAATTGGATAATTCAGGTTCGTACGAAGTTCGTTATGAAATGGAGTGGTTAGTGTATTGCATAGTTTTAGCCATTGGATTTCACTCAAAAGCCACCAAATGACTCCTCCCTTCATGTTATGATGTTCCCCAAGTTTTGGACTCAATCCGATGTCGATAGGTCCATGAAATTGGGCAATTCCGGTTCGTACGAAGTTTGTTCTGAAATGGAGTGGTTGGTGTATTGCATAGTTTTAGCCATAGGAATTCACTCAAAAGAAACCAAATGACCCCTCCCACCGTATTAGGACGTTCCCCAAGTTTTGGACTCAATCCGATATCGATTGGTCCTTAAAATTCGACGTTTCAGGTTCGTACGAAGTTCATTATGAAATGGAGTGGTTGGTGTATTGCATAGTTTTAGCCATTGAATTTCACTCAAAAGACACCAAATGACTCCTCCCACCGTATTAGGACGTTCCCCAAGTTTTGGACTCAATCCGATATCGATTGGTCCATTAAATTGGACAATTTAAACTTAGTACGAAGTTCGTTCTGAAATTGAGTGGTTGGTGTAGTGCATAGTTTTAGCCATTGAATTTCACTGAAAAGCCACCAAATGACTCCTCCCATCATATTATGCTGTTCCCCAAGTGTTGGACTCAATCCGATATCGATTGGTCCATGAAATTGGACAATTCAAGTTCGTACGAAGTTCTTTCTGAAATAGAGTGGTTGGTGTATTGCATAGTTTTAGCCATAGGATTTCACTGAAAAGAAACCAAATGACTCCTCCCACCGTATTAGGATGTTCCCCAAGTTTTGGACTCAATCCGATATCGATTTGTCACTGAAAGAGGACAATTCAGGTTGGTATGAAGTTCATTATGAAGTGGAGCGGTTGGTGTATCGCATAGTTGTAGAGATTGGATTTCACTCAAAACCCACCAAATGACTCCTCCCACCATATTATGATGATCCCCAACTTTTGGACTCAATCTGATATCGATTGGTCCATGAAATTGGACAATTCAGGTTCGTACGAAGTTCGTTTTGAAATGGAGTACTTAGCGTATTGCATAGTTTTGGACATTGAATTTCACTGAAAAGCCACCAAATGACTCCTCCCATCATATTATGATGTTCCCCAAGTTTTGGACTCTATCCGATATCGATTGGTCCATGAAATTGGACAATTCAGGTTCGTACTAAGTTCGCTATGAAATGGAGTATTTGGTGTATTGCATAGTTGTAGAGATTGGATTTCTCTCAAAACCCGCCAAATGACTCCTCCCACCGTTCCCCAAGTTTTGGACTCAATCCGATATCGATTGGTCCATGAAATTGGGCAATTCAGGTTCGTACGAAGTTCGTTATGAAATGGAGTGCTTGGTGTATTGCATAGTTGTGGAGATTGCATTTCACTCAAAACCCACCAAATGACTCCTCCCACCGTATTATGATGATCCCCAAGTTTTGGACTCAATCCGATATCGATTGGTCCATGAAATTGGGCAATTCAGGTTCGTACGAAGTTCGTTATGAAATGGAGTGCTTGGTGTATTGCATAGTTGTGGAGATAGGATTTCGCTCAAAACCCACCAAATGACTCCTCCCACCGTATTATGATGATCCCCAAGCTTTGGACTCAATCCGATATCGATTGGTCCATGAAATTGGACAATTCAGGTTCATACGAAGTTCGTTATGAAATGGAGTGGTTGGTGTATTGCATAGTTGTAGAGATTGGATTTCACTTGAAATCCATCAAATGACTCCTCCCACCGTATTATGATGATCCCCAAGCTTTGGACTCAATCCGATGTCGATTGGTCCATGAAATTGGACAATTCAGGTTCGTACGAAGTTCGTTCTGAAATGGAGTGGTTAGGATACTGCATAGTTTTAGCCATTGGATTTCACTCAAAAGCCACCAAATGACTCCTCCGACCGTATTATGATCATCCCCAAGATTTGGAGTCAATCCGATATCGATTGGTCCATGACATTGGACAATTCAGGTTCGTACGAAGTTCGTTATGAAATGAAGTGGTTGGTGTATTGCATAGTTGTAGAGATTGGATTTCACTCAAAACCCACCAAATGACTCTTCCCTCCGTATTATGATGATCCCCAAGCTTTGGACTCAATCCGATATCGATTGGTCCATGAAATTGGATAATTCAGGTTCGTACGAAGTTCGTTCTGAAATGTAGTGGTTAGTGTATTGCATAGTTTTAGCCATTGGATTTCACTCAAAAGCCACCAAATGACTCATCCGACTGTATTATGATCATCCCCAAGATTTGGAATCAATCCGATATCGATTGGTCCATGACATTGGACAATTCAGGTTCGTACGAAGTTCGTTATGAAAGGAAGAGGTTGGTGTATTGCATAGTTGTAGAGATTGGATTTCACTCAAAACCCCCCAAATGACTCGTCCCACCGTATTATGATGTTCCCGAGGCTTTGGACTCAATCCGATATCGATTGGTCCATGAAATTGGACAATTCAGGTTCGTACGAAGTTCGTTATGAAATGGAGTGGTTGGTGTATTGCATAGTTTTAGCCATAGGATTTCACTCAAAATAAACCAAATGACTCCTCCCACCGGATTAGGCATTTCCCCAAGTTTTGGACTCAATCCGATATGGATTGGTCCTTGAAATTGGACAATTCTGGCTCGTATGAGGTTCGTTATGAAATGGAGTGGTTGGTGTATTGCATAGTTGTAGAGATTGGATTTCACTCAAAACCCACCAAATGACTTCTTCCACCGTATTATGATGTTCCCCAAGTTTTGGACTCAATCCGATATCGATTCGTCCATGAAATTGGACAATTCAGGTTCATACGAAGTTCGTTATGAAATGGAGTGGTTGGTGTATTGCATAGTTGTAGAGATTGGATTTCACTCAAAACCCACCAAATGACTCTTCCCACCGTATTATGATGATCCCCTTGCTTTGGACTCAATCCGATATCGATTGGTCCATGAAATTGGACAATTCAGGTTCGTATGAAGTTCATTCTGACATGGAGTGGTTGGTGTATTGCATAGTTTTAGCCATTGGATTTCAGTCAAAAGACACCAAATGACTCCTCCCGCCGTATTATTATGTTCCCCAAGTTTTGAACTCAATCCGATATCGGTTGGTCCATGAAATTGGACAATTCAGGTTCGTACGAAGTTCGTTATGAAAAGGAGTGATTGGGGTATTGGATAGTTGTAGAGATTGGATTTCACTCAAAACACACCAAATGACTCCTCCCACGGTATTATGATGTTCCCCAAGTCTTGGACTCAATCCGATATCGAATGGTTCATGAAATTGGACAACTCAGGTTCATACGAAGTTCGTTATGAAATTCAGTGGTTGGTGAATTGCATAGTTGTAGACATTAGATTTCCCTCAAAACCCGCAAAATGACTCCTCCCACCGTATTATGTTGATCCCCAAGTTTTGGACTCAATCCGATATCGATTGGTCCTTGAAATTGGACAATTCAGGTTCGTACGAAGTTCGTTATGAAATGGAGTGGTTACTGTATTGCATAGTTGTAGAGATTGGATTTCACTCAAAACCCACCAAATGACTCCTTCCACCGTATTATGATGTTCCCCAATTTTTGGACTCATTCCGATGTCAATTGGTCCATCAAATTGGACAATTCAGGTTCGTATGAGGTTCGTTATGAAATGGAGTGGTTGGTGTATTGCATAGTTGTAGAGATTGGATTTCACTCAAAACCCACCAAATGACTTCTTCCACCGTATTATGATGTTCTCCAAGTTTTGGCCTCAATCCGATATCGATTGGTCCACGACATTGGACAATTCAGGTTCGTATGAAGCTCGTTCTGAAATGGAGTGGTTGGTGTATTGCACAGTTTTTGCTATTGGATTTCAGTCGAACGACACCAAATGACTCCTTCCACCGTATGTTGATGTTCCCCAAGTTTTGGACTCAATCCGATATCGATCGGTCCATGAAATTGGACAATTCAGGTTCGTCCAAAGTTCCTTCTGGAATGGAGTGGTTAGTGTATTGCATAGTTTTAGCCATTGGTTTACACTCAAAAGTCACCAAATGACTCCTCCCATCATATTATGTTGTTCCCCAAGTTTTGGGCTCAATCCGATATCGATTGGTCCATGCAATTGGACAATTCAGGTTCGAGCGAAGTTCGTTCTGAAATGGAGGGGTTAGTGTATTGCATAGTTTTACCCATTGGATTTCACTCAAAAGTCACCAGATGACTCCTCCCATCATATGATGATGTTCCCCAAGTTTTGGACTCAATCCAATATCGATTGGTCCATGAAATTGGACAATTCAGGTTCGTACGAAGTTCGTTCGGAAATGGAGTGGTTGGTGTATTGCATAGTTTTAGCCGTTGGATTTCACTCAAAAGTCACCAAAATGACTCCTCCCATCATATTATGTTGTTCCCCAAGTTTTGGACTCAATCCGATATCTATTGGTCCATGAAATTGGACAATTCAGGTTTGTGCGAAGTTCGTTATGAAGTGGAGTGGTTGGTGTATTGCATAGTTGTAGAGATTCGATTTCACTCAAAGGCCACCAAATGACTCCTCCCACCGTATTATGATGTTCCCCAGGCTTTGGCCTCAATCCGATATCGATTGGTCCATGAAATTGGAAAATTCAGGTTCGTACGAAGTTCATTCTGAAATGGAGTGGTTAGTGTATTGCACAGTTTTAGCCACTGGATTTGACTCAAAAGTCCTCAAATGACTCCTCCCATCATATTATGATGTTCCCCAAGTTTTGGACTCAATCCGATATCGATTGGTCCATGAAATTGGACAATTCAGGTTCGTACGAAGTTCGTTCTGAAATGGTGTGGTTAGTGTATTGCATAGTTTTAGCCTTTGGATTTCACTCAAAAGTCTCCAAATGTCTCCTCCCATCATATTATGATGTTCCCCAAGTTTTGGACTCAATTCGATATCGATTGGTCCATGAAATTGGACAATTCAGGTTCGACGAAGTTCGTTCTGAAATGTAGTGATTGGTGTATTGCATTATTGCAGAGACTGGATTTTACTCAAAACCCACCAAATGACTCCTCCCACCGTATTATGATGTTTCCCAAGTTTTGGACTCAATCCAATATCGATTGGTCCATGAAATTAGACAATTCAGGTTCGTAAGAAGTTCGTTTTGAAATGGAGTGGTTAGTGTATTGCATAATTTTAGCGATTGGATTTCACTCAAAATTCACCAAATGACTCCTCCCATCATATTATGATGTTCCCCAAGTTTTGGACTCAATCCGATATCGATTGGTCCATGAAATTGGACAATTCAGGTTCGTACGAAGTTCGTTATGAAATGGAGTGGTTAGTGTATTGCATAGTTTTAGCCATTGGATTTCACTCAAAAGTCACCAAATGACTCCTCCCATCATATTATCTTGTTCCACAAGTTTTGGACTCAATCCGATATCGATTGGTCCATGAAATTAGACAATTCAGGTTCGTTCGAAGTTCTTTCTGAAATGGAGTGGTTAGTGTATTGCATAGTTTTAGCCATTGAATTTCACTCAAAAGTCACCAAATGACTCCTCCCATCATATTATGATGTTCCCCAAGTTTTGGACTCAATCCGATATCGATTTGTCCATGAAATTGGACAATTCAGGTTCGTACGAAGTTCATTCTGAAATGGTGTGGTTGGTGTGTTGCATAGTTTTAGCCATTGGATTTCACTCAAAAGTCACCAAATGACTCCTCCCACCGTATTCTGATGTTCCCCAAGTTTTGGACTCAATCCGATATCGATAGGTCCATGAAATTGGACATTTCAGGTTCGTTCGAAGTTCGTTCTGAAAGGGAGTGGTTAGTGTATTGCATAGTTTTAGCCTTCAAAAGTCAACAAATGACTCCTCCCATCATATTATGATGTTCCCCAAGTTTTGGCCTCAATCGGATATCAATTGGTCCATGAAATTGGACAATTCAGGTTCGTACGAAGTTCATTATGAAATGTACTGGTTGGTGTATTGCATAGTTGTAGAGATTGGATTTCACTCAAAACCCACCGAATGACTCCACCCACCGTATTCTGATGTTCCCCAAGTTTTGGACTCAATTCGATCTCGATTGGTCCATGAAATTGGACAATTCAGGTTCGTATGAAGTTCGTTATGAAATGGAGTGGTTGGTGTATTGCATAGTTGTAGAGATTGGATTTCACTCAAAACCCACCAAATGACTCCTATCACCGTATTATGATGTTGCCCAAGTTTTGGACTCAATCCGATATCGATTGGTCCATGAAATTGGACAATTCAGGTTCGTATGAAGTTCGTTCTGAAATGGAGTGGTTGGTGTATTGCATTGTTGTAGAAATTGGATTTTACTCAAAACCCATCAAATGACTCCTCTCACCGTATTATGATGTTCCCCAAGTTTTGGACTCAATCCTATTTCGATTGGTCCATGAAATTGGACAATTCAAGTTCGTACGAAGTTCGTTCTGAAATGGAGTGGTTAGTGTATTGCATAGTTTTAGCCATTGGATTTCCGTCAAAAGACCAAATGACTCTTCCGACCGTATTATGATCTTCCCCAAGGTTTGGGCTCAATCCGATATCAATTGGTCCATGAAATTGGGCAATTCAGGTTCGTACGAAGTTCGATCTGATATGGAGTGGTTGGTGTAGTTTATAGTTTTAGCCAATGGATTTCAGTCAAAAGACACCAAATGACTCCTCCCACCGTATTATGATGTTCCCCAAGTTTTGGATTCAATCCGATATCGATTGGCCCATGAACTTGGGCAATTCAGGTTCGTACGAAGTTTGTTCGGAAATGGAGTGGTTGGTGTATTGCATAGTTTTAGCGATTGGATTTCACTCGAAGACACCAAATGACACCTCCCACCGTATTATGATGTTCCCTAGGTTTTGGACTCAATCCGATAACGATCAATCCATGAAATTGGACAATTCAGGTTCGTACGAAGTTCGTTCTGAAATGGAGTGGTTGGTGTATTGGACAGTTGTAGAGATTGGATTTCACTCAAAACCCACTAAACGACTCCTCCCACCGTATTATGATATTCCCCAAGTTTTGGACTCAATCCGATATCGATTGGTCCACCAAATTGGACAATTCAGGTTCGTACGAAGTTCGTTCAGAAATAGAGTGGTTAGTGTATTGCATAGTTTTAGCCATTGAATTTCACTCAAACGTCACCAAATTACTCCTCCCATCATATTATGATGTTCCCCAAGTTTTGGACTCAGTCCGATATCGGTTGGAACCTGAAATTGGACAATTCAGGTCTGTACGAAGTTCATTCTGAAATGGAGTGGTTTGTGTATTGCATAGTTGTAGAGGTTGGATTTAACTCAAAACCCACCAAATGACTCCTCCCACCGTATTATGATGTTCCCCAAGTTTTGGACTCAATCCAATATTGTTGAGCCTATTCTTAACAACTAAAATGAGTTATTAAAAACAGCAACTTTAATTCTCGCAAGTGCACGAACCGTTTATAGTATAGCTTATGTAAATACGAGGTCGATCCCACGGAGAATGGTAACTTGGTTCCAAGTTAAATTACTTAGAATGCTAGAAAAACATAGAACAAAGAAACTAACTAACTAGCTAAAGGCAAGGTCGAATTCAACGCCTCTTGCTAATTACTCAAGGTCTAGGACAGAATCCTAGCACCAGACACGCACTCGAAATGGGGGGTTTTGTTGTTGAAATGAAAACAAGAAAGTGAAATGAAAGTGCTCGAAAGTAAACACTGGCAGCAATCAACAAGTTGTGAAATAATGATTGAGAGATGTTAGAGCCTTGGAATCCACCACTAGTTTTCCTAACCAAGTTATGAATGCATAGAAATTGACTCAAGCTTCATTAACAATAGATTATTGCATACAAGCCTATGGTATCTAGGTGCAGGATGCATGATTCTCCTAAGGCATGTGATTATGCATGGTATCTACACAACACGTGATCTCTAATATGCAACCTAAGCATGGTAACTACTTAGAATAAAGCATACAAGAGTCATTAAGCTCCTTGAGAATATGATAATCACACAAGTCCTAGAACATGGTATCTGTCCTAGTCAACCTATGGTTATTAACCCCTTGAATGATTCTTAGGCCATTCATGTGTTGCTTGTGAAAGGAGAGTAGAATTGGTGAATCTAAACCCCTTCCCAACCTGTGCTAGATGCATAAAATCCTAGTTAGCTACTCCAAGAAAGCATACATCAAGCACCTAATAAACTGGAGATTAACAACTTGATAATAAAAGCAAGGAAATCAATTAACTATAAAATCATCCATAACATTGAATATTCATGACTAGGGCTTCATCCTAAGCCCTAACTAAATGGATTAGTTAGACATAACTATGAATATAGAAAATAAGAAATACATAGATAGGATAAAGAGAGGAGAAGAACTAGATGATGGCAGCAAGGAAGTTCCCAGGACAGCTCCAAGCTCCCTTGACAGCTCCAAGCTCCCTTCTCTCTTTGTGGTGAATCTGAATGTGTGTATGAGAGTAATGGATGAAGTGAATGTGTGTCTGCCCTCTCCCTTGAATGAGTGTGCAACTCTTTATTTATAGAGTGCAATTTCGTGCTCCCCTTTGGCTGGTGAAGCACACCTCTCTTAGCTACTCCCAACTGCTCCAGTTGCCCATACTTGCCAACTGCTCCAGCTGACAAATACATGCTTTGGTATGGTTTCTTTATGAAAAGCTTGACTTTTGTTCATCTTTCTGAGCTTCTGAGCTGATTTGACTCCCATGTATGGCTGCCCATGTGTAGCACATGGCTCTAGGGATGTAGCCACATTAAATGTGATGGCAGCCAACATGACATTTCTGTGAACTTGGTTCAGTCTTTGACGTGTTGAGGGTTCCAGATTTATCCAATTGGGCTGAAAGTTGGATATGTTATAATCGACACCCATTGGAACAACTTCTATGAAGGATGTCTCCTCATCCGACCTGTGTAAGTTACTGAAATGAGGCCTGATAGATGACCTACGAAACTGGACTGACAAGGAGTGTGGCACAAATTGGTTTTGTCTTTAAGCTCATATTCCTCTTGTGCCACTCAGCCCTTAACATGCATGAATTGTATCAAATGTCATCCCCTTGCTGTCTTAACCTACAAAGTACACAAACATAGGTAAGAGACTCAAAATAAAGAGAAGCTAAGAAAAATTACTAAGGAAAGAAGGCATGCAAATGTGTGAAATTATGAGCTTATCAAATACCCCCAAACTTAGATTTTGCTAGTCCTCGAGCAAAACAAAATAAAACTACAACTTAGGAAATAGGAAATAAGCAACTAGCCTTCCAAACAATATCCTCAAAGAATCACCAACGTATATGGTCCCAAAGAAACACAACAATCACAATCTAAGTTCCACATATGATTCAAGGGTAACCAAAGCTCACAATGACATCCTTAAGTGTAGTGTGTGAATTCCGAATCAGTACCACACGTGCAACTCAGATAAGTACATGCGCACACACTTAGAGCAAAATCAAGAATTCCGAACCCCAAAGCTCATTATCAAATCAGCTCTCCACAGTAATACCATACAATACCAAGGATCAAAAGGACTTTACAAGGGTAGTAATGAGGTTTAGGGCAGTGGTTGAATGAAAGAAGGGATATGAGATATACAATATTTTGAGCACAATTAAAGCACAGGTAAGAGCATAAGAGATTACTAAACTTTGTAACAAGCAAGGAACACATACATGAGCACATTTTCAACATAATTTCAGCACCTTCATATCTGTTTATTTGGCCTAATTTTGTGGCTCTTTACCCTAGATCACCATGATCTTCTCTTTTATAACACCCTAGGGCCGTGACTATATTGGTCACACTTCATTACCTCTTTTGATTAGTTACCAATAGCCCCAAACGTATTTCTTTTCAACACTTGGGTTATGGCACTAATGATTCACTTTTGCTCCAAAAACCTTGCATTCTTTATAACTCTCTTTTGAAGATAACTTTAATTGCTCATAGAATAAGTAAGAATAAGAAAACAGAGGTTCATTATGGTAAGAATGGTTTACACAAAGAAAGGCTTAACGTAGGCTCAAATGGGTTGACTAGGGATGAATACATGTAGAGGGATTGTTAGAAAAGCTCAAACGGTTCAAACATGGCCTAAATCACTTCCTAAGCATTGTATGGCAACAAAATGTCTCAAGAGATATTCAAATAAGTTCTAGAGTACAAAACCAAGATTTGAGATAAGTAGAATTGCATATCGTCTCCAAGTAGCAAGAAATTGGACTAACTCGGCAAAGTGCTCAATAAGTGCAAGGATGGCATGCAGGACAGAGTTAACTCAGAACCACACAAAGTCCTTAAACAATGACTATCAATTTCTGAGAAACCATATTAGTATTAGATCCAAGTCTTATCATAGGTGTTTGGAAGGATAACGAAACAAGGCACAAAATCCGGCGTTTTTGGCCATTAGACACACTCAAAATTTTAAAATTTGACAATTTGAAAGAACATAACTAAATCCTTCCCCCCAAACTTAAATGAAACATTGTCCTCAATGTTTAGAGTGTAAGAAAAAGCAATGCCACATAAATGAAAGGAAAGAAAACAAGGGAAAGACAAAACCAAAGGTTAGATTTCAGAAAAACTCCCCTTTGAAGCGATTAGGATGCAAGCAAGCTTCCTCACATATTCTATCTTCTCCTCATCACCTTGGGTTGCCTCCCAAGAAGCGCTAAGTTTCACGTCTTCAGCCGGACATCCAAACTCTGGTGAGCTTTAAGAGAGTGGTGGAGGCTCCTTGAGTGCTTGAGACTCAATATTGGCATCAAAGTTGGCATCGAAGTAAGGTTTCAACCGATGTCCATTCACCTTGAAGGTGCTGCCATCCTTAATATTTTGAATCTCCACTGCGCCATGATTAAACACATTAGTAATAACAAAAGGGCCAATCCACCGAGAACGAAGCTTACCTAGGAAGAGCTTAAGGCGTGAATTGAATAAGAGAACCTTCTGCCCTTTCTCAAACGTCTTCCTAAGAATTTTCTTGTCGTGATATTGCTTTGTTTTCTCTTTGTAAAGCTTCGCATTCTCATACGCTTCATGTCGCAACTCCTCCAGCTCATTGAGTTGAAGCCTCCTCTTCTCACCAGCAGCTTTCATATCAAAATTGAAGGCCTTGATTGCCCAATAAGCCCTGTGCTCAAGCTCCACTGGTAAGTGACAAGGTTTATCGAAAACAAGTCTATACGGAGACATACCTATAGGGGTCTTATAAGCAGTCATATAAGCCCACAATGCATCATCCAAACGCATGGACCAATCCTTCCTTGCGGTGTTCACTGTCTTTTCAAGTATGTGCTTAATCTCCCTATTGCTTATCTCAACCTGCCCACTAGTTTGAGGATGATAGGGTGTTGCTACCTTATGCGTGATTCCATATTTCTTCAAGAGTGCTGCAAAAGCTTGGTTAACAAAGTGGGAGCCACCATCACTAATGATTGCTCTAGGTGTGCCAAACCTTGTAAAAATATTTCCTTTGAGAAAACTGATCACAACCTTAGCGTCATTAGTTCTAGTGGCAATGGCTTCCACCCATTTAGAAACATAATCGACACCAACTAATATATATTCAAATCCATAAGAGGTAGGAAAAGGGCCCATGAAATCAATTCCCCAAACATCAAATATATCAATGATTAAGATATTGGTGAGAGGCATCTGATTTCTAGCATGTAAATTACCCATCCGTTGGCATCTATCACATGAAGCACAAAAAACATAAGCATCCTTAAAAAGGGTAGGCCAAAAGAAACCTGATTGTAGCACTTTGCTGGCAGTCTTCTTTGCTCCAAAATGGCCTCCGCATGCGTGGGAGTGACAAAACTCCAGAATGCTCTTAAAATCACCTTCAGGCACACACCTTCGAATTACTTGGTCTGGACAATGCTTGAATAGATATGGATCATCCCAAAAGTAGTATCTTGCTTGCTTCCTAAGCTTGTCACGTTGGAACGTAGATAACCCTGTAGGGAGTTCATTAGTGCACAAATAGTTAACAATATCAGCAAACCAAGGCAATGGATTGAGAGAATTCAAAGCACAAATGGAGAAGAGTTGCTCATCAGGGAAGCTTTCACGCAATGGCAATGAATCCTCCTCTTCGTTAAATACATGCACCAATCTACTCAAGTGATCAGCCACGACATTCTCACTTCCTTTCTTATCTTTTATCTCCAAGTCAAACTCTTGCAATAAGAGAATCCATCTAATGAGTCGTGGTTTGACATCCTTCTTAGCTAACAAGTATTTCAATGCTGCATGATCAGTGTAAACAATAACCTTGTTAGTAATCAAATATGATCTGAACTTCTCTAAAGCAAATATGACAGCTAACAACTCCTTCTCTGTGGTGGAATAGTTGAGTTGGGCATCGTTGAGGGTTCTACTAGCATAGTAGATGGCATGTGGCTTCTTATCAACTCGCTGTCCCAAAACAGCTCCAACAGCATAATCTGAGGCGTCACACATCAATTCAAAGGGCAAGCTCCAATCCGGTGGTATAATGATTGGGGCAGTTGTGAGCATCTTCTTCAAAGCATTGAAAGCATTCTCACAGTCTTGATCAAACACAAAATCCATGTCCTTGGCAAGCATAGGCCTTGCAATCTTAGAAAAATCCTTAATGAAACGCCTATTGAAACCTGCATGGCCAAGGAAAGAACGTACTTCTTTGACAGAAGTAGGTGAGGGCATAGAGGCAATCAAATCAATCTTAGCTTTATCTACCTCAATTCCTTTACTAGAGATGACATGACCAAGAACTATGCCTTGGTTAACCATAAAATGACATTTTTCCCAATTAAGCACAAGGTTAGTATGTTCACATCTAGCCAACACCTTGGATAAGTTATGCAAGCATTGATCAAAAGAATCACCAAAGACAGAGAAGTCATCCATGAATACCTCAATGAACCTTTCTACCATGTCGGAGAAAATGCTCATCATGCACCTTTGAAAAGTGGCTGGGGCGTTACAGAGACCAAAAGGCATCCTCCTATAAGTGAAAGTGCCAAAGGGACATGTGAAGGTTGTCTTCTCTTGATCCTCTGGGGCTATGGCGATTTGGTTGTAGCCTGAATATCCATCAAGGAAGCAATAGTGGCTATGCCCAGCTAATCTCTCAAGCATTTGATCAATGAATGGAAGAGGAAAGTGATCTTTGCTTGTCGCTGTGTTGAGCTTCCTATAATCAATGCAAACTCTCCAGCCCGTGGTCATCCGTGTAGGTACAAGCTTGTTTGCTTCATTCTTCACCACTGTGATACCTGACTTCTTGGGGACAACTTGCACTGGGCTCACCCATTTACTGTCAGAAATAGGGTAAATAATACCAACATTTAAAAGCTTCATTACCTCTTTTCTTACCACCTCCTTCATGTTCGGATTGAGACGTCTTTGGGCATCCCTCTTAGGCATTGCATTGTCTTCCAATAATATCTTGTGCATGCACAGTGTTGGGCTTATGCCTTTGATATCTGCAATGCTCCACCCAATTGCAGTTTTGTGCTCTTTTAGAACTCTCAAAAGCTTCTTTTCATCATTTGGTCCGAGATGTGAGGCAATGATAACAGGTAGAGTCTCATTTTCACCTAAATAAGCATATTTAAGGTGTTTTGGCAATTGCTTTAATTCCAACTCTGGTGCCTGCACAATAGAAGGTAAAACCTTATTATTAGGTGGGGGTAATGATTCAAATTGGTTTGCATACCTCTTTCCAATTTCTATGTAGCTATCCATGCTGCAAACAAGCTCAAGAAGTAAAGGAGAGATCACAACCTCTAAGCTGTCCACTTCTTCTTTCCTTATGCTTTGTGTGATGCATGCTTCAATGGGCTCCAAATAACTCATTGGCAGTGCTTCTTTCACCAAAGTATCAATTGCATCAAGATGGAAAACTTCATGCTCATCACTTGGAAACTTGGAGGCTTCAAACACTTTGAATGCTATTGTCTCATCAAACACATTCATGGTCAATGTACCCTTCTTCACATCAATAATAGCACCGGCAGTTGCCATGAATGGCCGACCTAGAATGAGTGGCAACTGATTGTCATGAATTGGTGCTTCTTCCATTTCCAACACCAAGATATCTGCTGGCAAAATTAGCTCTTCCACTTTTACCAAAACATCTTCTAGAATGCCTTTAGGGTACCTAATAGTTCTATCTGCCAATTGAATGCTCACAGATGTGGCTTGCAACTCACCAAGGTTAAGTTTCTCATAAACGTGATATGGCATAAGATTTATAGAAGCACCAAGACCAAGCAAAACTGTTTGAAACTTAAAATCACCAACTATGCAAGGTATAGAAAATGAACCTGGATCCTTTAGCTTTGGAGGTAGCTTTCTTTGTAACACTGCACTTACCTCTTCACTCAATGCAACTTGTTCATGCTCTTTGAATCTCCTCTTGTTAGTGCATAGATCCTTCAAAAATTTTGCATACTTTGGAATCTGAGTAATGGCATTGAGCAATGGGATGTTGATTTGCACCTTCTTGAATGTTTCCATTATCTCATCCAAGCCTTGATCTTTCTTTGACTTTGATAACCTGCTGGGAAAGGGTGCAATAGGCCTAAAAGCATTAGTTGAAATTGGAACTTGATTAGCATTAGATGATACCTTAGGGCCTGTGCTCTTTCCAGGACCATTGATGGACTGTTTGTTGGAAGCTGTGGGCTGCCCATGTGGTGGCTGAATGATCTCCACATGTTCTCCATCTTCTTGCTCTTCATTGGCATCTCCAACCTTATTATCAACTTGTTTACCACTTCTCAAGATGTGTATTGCTTTAGCATGCTCTTGATGCCTTGGATTCACCTCCGTTTAGCTTGGGAAAGTTCCGGATGCTCTATTGCTCATGGAGGATGCAATCTGCCCAACTTGCACTTCTAGTTTGTTCACTGCATTTTGAAGGTTCTGATTGGTTTGCATCTGTTGCCCCATGAACTTCTTGAACATGTCTTGCAATTCTCCCATTTGATCACCCCTTTGCTCTTGCACTTGTTGGGGAGCTTGCTGGAATTGCCTTTGTTGTGTTTGGAATCCTGGGGGAGGTTCTTGAGATTGTTGCACATTTGGATTGTTGTTCCACCTGAAATTAGGATGATTTCTCCATCCGGGATTGTACGTGTTTGAATAAGGATCATTTTGAGGATTCCTTGCTTGAAGGGCATTTGCTTGTTCGGGCATTTGCTTGTTCTAGCATGTGCTCCGCAAAAGATTGGTCTTGAACTTCCACTTTGTTTCCTAGAGGGCCAGTCACTGCCTGTTGAAGCAAAGAACACATAACATCAAGTTTTGCAGCAATTTCATTATTAGTACTTACCTCAGAGACCACAGCTTTCATAGGAGCTCCTCTTCCTTTATTGTGGCTCAATTGTTGAGAGTTAGCACTCAAGGATTCAAAGAGAGTAAAAGCCTCATCTGCTGTTTTGTTCATCAGTCCTTCTC
This sequence comes from Prunus persica, assembly GCF_000346465.2. NCBI lineage: Eukaryota > Viridiplantae > Streptophyta > Magnoliopsida > Rosales > Rosaceae > Prunus > Prunus persica. Next base: position 7,371,370 of record NC_034013.1, on the reverse strand, counting down.
CACTTGTTGCATCTACCATCATCCTTTCGAAATCAAGCAAACCTTCATAGAAAGATTGCATTTGCATCCAACTCTCTATGTTGTGGTGTGGGCAAGAACTTATCATCTCCTTGTACCTCTCCCAACATTCATGAAAAGCTTCTCCTTTCTTTTGTGTGAAACCAAGAATTTCCTTTCTAATCTTGTTAGTCTTTTGAGCCGGAAAAAATTTCTGCAAAAACTTATTAGAAAGCTCTTCCCAAGTATGAATTGAAGCATTAGGCAAAGAGTATAACCAAGACTTAGCTTTATCTTTTAAACTGAATGGGAATAGCCTCATCTTAATCTGCTCATCATCAAGGTTTTGAATTTTGATCGTAGCACATATTTCAAAGAATTGCTTAATATGCATGTAAGGATCCTCAGTGGTATTACCATAATAAGTTGGAAGAAGATGAATCATACCACTTTTAAGCTCAAACCTGTCAACTGTGAGTTGAGGATAGACGATGCACGAAGGTTCATCGGTGACTTTGGGAATGGAAAACTCACACAGGGGTTTTCTTGGTTGGACAACAAGCGCACCACCTCCTTCATCATTGTTGTTGTTCGGAATCTCTGCCATGTTGCTTGAACCTTCAGATTCGTAACTTTTAGATTCAACGCTTGAAGAACTATAATTCCTCCTCAAACCAGCACGCACAGCAGCGGTTCTTGTTGAAAGTGGCTCAGGTGAACTTTGCTCCTGGTCAGATTCGGACATGCACACACCAAGGAAGTCAATTCAGTGCTTTCAATGGAGATAACAATGAAATACAAAAACTGAATACTAAAAGAAAAACCAACGAAAAGAAACAAATGAAACAAACAAAAGCAAAACAATCAAAGTAATCTAACTATAGCACCATCATTACCGGTTCCCCGGCAATGGCGCCAAAAACTTGTTGAGCCTATTCTTAACAACTAAAATGAGTTATTAAAAACAGCAACTTTAATTCTCGCAAGTGCACGAACCGTTTATAGTATAGCTTATGTAA
>NC_034013.1:7368565-7370254 GCF_000346465.2 Prunus persica | reverse complement strand
ATTACTTAGAATGCTAGAAAACATAGAACAAAGAAACTGACTAACTAGCTAAGGCAAGGTCGAATTCAACAATGCCTCTTGCTAATTACTCAAGGTCTAGGACAGAATCCTAGCACCAGACACGCACTCGAAATGGGGGGTTTTGTTGTTGAAATGAAAACAAGAAAGTGAAATGAAAGTGCTCGAAAGTAAACACTGGCAGCAATCAACAAGTTGTGAAACAATGATTGAGAGATGTTAGAGCCTTGGAATCCACCACTAGTTTTCCTAACCAAGTTATGAATGCATAGAAATTGACTCAAGCTTCATTAACAATAGATTATCGCATACAAGCCTATGGTATCTAGGTGCAGGATGCATGATTCTCCTAAGGCATGTGATTATGCATGGTATCTACACAACACGTGATCTCTAATATGCAACCTAAGCATGGTATCTACTTAGAATAAAGCATACAAGAGTCATTAAGCTCCTTGAGAATATGATAATCACACAAGTCCTAGAACATGGTATCTGTCCTAGTCAACCTATGGTTATTAACCCCTTGAATGATTCTTAGGCCATTCATGTGTTGCTTGTGAAAGGAGAGTAGAATTGGTGAATCTAAACCCCTTCCCAACCTGTGCTAGATGCATAAAATCCTAGTTAGCTACTCCAAGAAAGCATACATCAAGCACCTAATAAACTGGAGATTAACAACTTGATAATAAAAGCAAGGAAATCAATTAACTATAAAATCATCCATAACATTGAATATTCATGACTAGGGCTTCATCCTAAGCCCTAACTAAATGGATTAGTTAGACATAACTATGAATACAGAAAATAAGAAATACATAGATAGGATAAAGAGAGGAGAAGAACTAGATGATGGCAGCAAGGAAGTTCCCAGGACAGCTCCAAGCTCCCTTGACAGCTCCAAGCTCCCTTCTCTCTTTGTGGTGAATCTGAATGTGTGTATGAGAATAATGGATGAAGTGAATGTGTGTCTGCCCTCTCCCTTGAATGAGTGTGCAACTCTTTATTTATAGAGTGCAATTTCGTGCTCCCCTTTGGCTGGTGAGGCACACCTCTCTTAGCTACTCCCAACTGCTCCAGCTGCCCATACTTGCCAACTGCTCCAGCTGACAAATACATGCTTTGGTATGGTTTCTTTATGGAAAGCTTGACTTTTGTTCATCTTTCTGAGCTTCTGAGCTGATTTGACTCCCATGTATGGCTGCCCATGTGTAGCACATGGCTCTAGGGATGTAGCCACATTAAATGTGATGGCAGCCAACATGACATTTCTGTGAACTTGGTTCAGTCTTTGACGTGTTGAGGGCGCCAGATGTATCCAATTGGGCTGATATTTGGATATGTTATAACAGACACCCATTGGAACAACTTCTATGAAGGATGTCTCCTCATCCGACCTGTGTAAGTTACTGAAATGAGGACTGCAAGATGACCTACGAAACTGGACTGACAAGGAGTGTGGCCCAACTTGGTTTTATCTTTAAGCTCATATTCCTCTTGTGCCACTCAGCCCTTAACATGCATGAATTGTATCAAATGTCATCCCCTTGCTGTCTTAACCTACAAAGCACACAAACATAGGTAAGAGACTCAAAATAAAGAGAAGCTAAGAAAAATTACTAAGGAAAGAAGGCATGCAAATGTGTGAAATTATGAGCTTATCAAATATCC
>NC_034013.1:7359571-7359958 GCF_000346465.2 Prunus persica | reverse complement strand
AGCAGTGAGAAGATAATGCGAATATTTTCTGAAAGGCTCTGGCAACCAAATGTATCTGTCACCGTTAGAATAATATGCATTGCACACAAAACAAGTCGTTCATATAAATTTCATCCATCTGCGCACACTCACTCGGTGGCTCTTGAGTGAATTCCAATCTCTAGAACTATACAATACACCACCAACCACATTTCAGAACGAACTTCATACGACCTGAATTGTCCGATTTCATGGACCAATCGATATCGGATTGAGTCCAAAACATGGGGAACATCATAATATTGTCGGAGGAGTCATTTGTTGGAAAAAAAATGAAATCCAATCTGTAGAACTATACAACACACCAACCACCCCATTTCAGAACGGACGTCGTACCAACCTGAATTG
>NC_034013.1:7351197-7358417 GCF_000346465.2 Prunus persica | reverse complement strand
ACGGACCTGAATTGTCCGATTTCAAGGACCAATCCATATTCGATTGAGTTAAAAACTTGGGGAACATCATAATATTGTGGGAGGAGTCATGGGGTGGGTTTTGAGTGAATGCCAACCTCTAGAACTATACAATACACCAACCACCCCATTTCAGAACGAACTTCGTACGAACCTGAATTGTCCGATTTCATTGACCAATCGATAACGGATTGAGTCCAAAACTTGGGGAACATCATAATATTGTGGAAGCAGTCATTTGGTAAGTTTTGAGTGAAATACAATCCCTAGAACTATACAAAACACCAACCACCCCATTTCAGAACGAACTTCGTACGAACCTGAATTGTCCGATTTCATTGTCCAATCGATATCGGATTGAGTCCAAAACTTGGGGAACACCATAATATTGTGGGAGGATTCATTTGGGGGGTTTTGAGTGAATCCAATCTCGAGAACTATACAATACACCAACCACCCCATTTCAGAACGAACTTCGTATGAACCTGAATTGTCCGATTTGAAGGACCAATCGATATCGGATTGAGTCCAAAACATGGGGAAAATCATAATATTGTGGGAGGAGTCATTTGGTGGGGTTTGAGTGAAATCCAATCTGTAGAACTATACAATACACCAACCAATCCATTTCAGAACGGACATCGTACGAACCTGAATTGTCCGATTTCAAGGACCAATCGATATCGGATTGAGTCCAAAACTTGGGGAACATCATAATATTGTGGAAGCAGTCATTTGGTAAGTTTTGAGTGAAATACAATCCCTAGAACTATACAAAACACCAACCACCCCATTTCAGATCGAACTTCGTACGAACCTGAATTGTCCGATTTCATTGTCCAATCGATATCGGATTGAGTCCAAAACTTGGGGAACACCATAATATTGTGGGAGGAGTCATTCGGGGGGTTTTGAGTGAAATCCAATCTCGAGAACTATACAATACACCAACCACCCCATTTCAGAACGAACTTCGTACGAACCTGAATTGTCCGATTTCATTGACCAATCGATATCGGATTGAGTCCAAAACTTGGGGAACATCATCATATTGTGGGAGGAGTCATTTGGTGGGTTTTGAGTGAAATCCAATCTCTAGAACTATACAATACACCAACCACCCCATTTCAGAACGAACTTCGTACGAACCTGAATTGTCCGATTTCATTGACCAATCGATATCGGATTGAGTCCAAAACTTGGGGAACATCATCATATTGTGGGAGGAGTCATTTGGTGGGTGTTGAGTGAAATCCAATCTCCAGAACTATACAATACACCAACCACCCCCTTTCAGAACGAACTTCGTACGAACCTGAATTTGTCCGATTTCATTGACCAATCGATAACGGATTGAGTCCAAAACTTGGGGAACAACACAATATTTTGGGAGGAGTCATTTGGTGGGTTTTGAGTGAATTCCAATCTCTAGAACTATACAATACAACAACCACCCCATTTCAGAACGAACTTCGTACGGACCTGAATTGTCCGATTTCAAGGACCAATCCATATTCGATTGAGTCAAAAACTTGGGGAACATCATAATATTGTGGGAGGAGTCATGGGGTGGGTTTTGAGTGAAATCCAATCTCTAGAACTATACAACACACCAACCACCCTATTTCAGAACGAACTTCGTACGAACCTGAATTGTCCGATTTCATTGACCAATTGATAACGGATTGAGTCCAAAACTTGGGTAACAACATAATATTTTGGGAGGAGTCATTTGGTGGGTTTTGAGTGAATTCCAATCTCTAGAACTATACAATACACCAACCACAACATTTCAGAACGAACTTCGTACGAACCTGAATTGTCAGATTTCATGGACCAATCGATATCGGATTGAGTCCAAAACTTGGGGAACATCATAATATTGTCGGAGGAGTCATTTGGTGGGGTTTGAGTGAAATCCAATTTGTAGAACTATACAACACACCAACCACCCCATTTCAGAACGGACATCGTACGAACCTGAATTGTCCGATTTCAAGGACCAATCGATATCGGATTGAGTCCAAAACTTGGGGAACATCATAATATTGTGGAAGCAGTCATTTGGTAAGTTTTGAGTGAAATACAATCCCTAGAACTATACAAAACACCAACCACCCCATTTCAGAACGAACTTCGTACGAACCTGAATTGTCCGATTTCATTGTCCAATCGATATCGGATTGAGTCCAAAACTTGGGGAACACCATAATATTGTGGGAGGAGTCATTTGGGGGGTTTTGAGTGAAATCCAATCTCGAGAACTATACAATACACCAACCACCCCATTTCAGAACGAACTTCGTATGAACCTGAATTGTCCGATTTGAAGGACCAATCGATATCGGATTGAGTCCAAAACATGGGGAAAATCATAATATTGTGGAGGAGTCCTTTGGTGGGGTTTGAGTGAAATCCAATCTGTAGAACTATACAATACACCAACCACCCCATTTCAGAACGAACTTCGTAGGAACCTGAATTGTCCGATTTCAAGGTCCAATCGATATCGGATTGAGTCCAAGACTTGGGGAACATCATAATATTGTGGGAGGAGTCATTTGGTGGGTATTGAGTGAAATCCAATTTTAGAACCATACAATACACCAACCACCCCATTTCAGAACGAACTTCGTACGAGCCTGAATTGTCCGATTTCATTGACCAATCGGTAACGGATTGAGTCCAAAACTTGGGGAACATCATAAAATTTTGCGAGGAGTCATTTGGTGGGTGTTGTGTGAAATCCAATCTCTCGAACTATGCAATACACCAACCAACCCATTTCAGAACGAACTTCGTACGAACCTGAATTGTCCGATTTGAAGGACCAATCGATATCGGATGAGTCAAAACTGGGGAACATCATTAATATTTGGGAGGAGGTCATTTGGTGGGTTTTGAGTGAAATCAATCTCTAGAACTATACAATACAACCAACCACCCCATTTCAGAAACGAACTTCGTAGGAACTGAATTGTCCGATTTCAAGGTCCAATCGATATCGGATTGAGTCCAAGACTTGGGGAACATCATAATATTGTGGGAGGAGTCATTTGGTGGGTATTGAGTGAAATCCAATTTTAGAACCATACAATACACCAACCACCCCATTTCAGAACGAACTTCGTACGAACCTGAATTGTCCGATTTTATTGACCAATCGGTAACGGATTGAGTCCAAACTTGGGGAACATCATAATATTTTTGGGAGGAGTCATTTGGTGGGTATTGAGTGAAATCCAATTCTAGAACTATACAATACACCAACCACCCCATTTCAGAACGAACTTCGTAGGAACCTGAATTGTCCGATTTCAAGGTCTAATCGATATCGGATTGAGTCCAAAACTTGGGGAACATCATAATATTGTGGGAGGAGTCATTTGGTGGGTCTTGAGTGAAATCCAATCTTTAGAACTATAAAATACACCAACCACCGCATTTCAGAACGAACTTCTTACGAACCTGAATTGTCAAATTTCGTGGACCGACCGATATCGGATTGAGTCCAAAACTTGGGGAACATCATAACATTGTGGGAGGAGTCATTTGGTGGGCTTTGAGTGAAATCCAATCTCTAGAACTATACAATACACCAACCTCCCCATTTCAGAACGAACTTCGTACTAACTTGAATTGTCCGATTTCTTTGACCAATCGATAACGGATTGAGTCCAAAACGTGGGGAACATCATAATATTGTGGGAGGAGTAATTTGGTGGGTTTTGAGTGAAATCCAATCTTTAGAACTATACAATACACCAACCACCCCATTTCAGAACGAAATTCGTACGAACCTGAATTGTCCGATTACATTGACTAATCGGTAACGGATTGAGTCCAAAACTTGGGGAACATCATAATATTTTGGGAGGAGTCATTTGGTGGGTTTTGTGTGAAATCCAATCTCTAGAACTATGAAATACACCAACCAACCCATTTCAGAATGAACTTCGTACGAACCTGAATTGTCCGATTTGAAGGACCAATCGATATCGGATTGAGTCCAAAACTTGGGGAACATCATAATATTGTGGGAGGAGTCATTTGGTGGGTTTTGAGTGAAATCCAATCTCTAGAACTATACAATACACCAACCACCCCATTTCAGAACGAACTTCGTAGGAACCTGAATTGTCCGATTTCAAGGTCCAATCGATATCGGATTGAGTCCAAAAGTTGGGGAACATCATAATATTTTGGGAGGAGTCATTTGGTGGGTTTTGGGTGAAATCTAATCTTTAGAACTATAAAATACACCAACCACCGCATTTCAGAACGAACTTCTTACGAACCTGAATTGTCAAATTTCGTGGACCGATCGATATCGGATTGAGTCCAAAACTTTGGGAACATCATAACATTGTGGGAGTAGTCATTTGGTGGGCTTTCAGTGAAATCCAATCTCTAGAACTATACAATACACCAAGCACCCCATTTCAGAACGAACTTTGTAGGAACCTGAACTGTCCGATTTCAAGGACCAATCGACATCGGATTGAGTCCAAAACTTGGGAAACATCATAATATTGTGGGAGGAGTCATTTGGTGGGTTTTGAGTGAAATGCAATCTCTAGAACTATACAATACCCCAACCACCCCATTTCAGAACGAACTTCGTACGAACCTGAATTATCCGATTTCATTGACCAATCGATAACGGATTGAGTCCAAAACTTGGGGAACATCATAATATTGTGGGAGGAGTCATTTGGTGGGTTTTGAGTGAAATCCAATCTTTAGAACTATAAAATACACCAACCACCGCATTTCAGAACGAACTTCTTACGAACCTGAATTGTCAAATTTCGTGGACCGACCGATATCGGATTGAGTCCAAAACTTGGGGAACATCATAACATTGTGGGAGGAGTCATTTGGTGGGCTTTGAGTGAAATCCAATCTCTAGAACTATACAATACACCAATCTCCCCAGTTCAGAACGAACTTCGTACTAACTTGAATTGTCCGATTTCTTTGACCAATCGATAACGGATTGAGTCCAAAACTTGGGGAACATCATAATATTGTGGGAGGAGTAATTTGGTGGGTTTTGAGTGAAATCCAATCTTTAGAACTATACAATACACCAACCACCCCATTTCAGAACGAAATTCGTACGAACCTGAATTGTCCGATTACATTGACCAATCGGTAGCGGATTGAGTCCAAACTTGGGGAACATCATAATATTTTGGGAGGAGTCATTTGGTGGGTTTTGTGTGAATCTATTCCCCTAGACTAAAATACACCACCACCCATTTCAGATTGAACTTCTAAGAACCTGAATTGGTCCGATTTTGAAGGACCGAATCGATATCGGATTGAGTCCAAAAACTGTGGGGAACATCATAATATTGTGGGAGGAGTCATTTGGGTGGGTTTTGAGTGAAATCCAATCTCTAGAACTATACAATACACCAACCACCCCATTTCAGAACGAACTTCGTAGGAACCTGAATTGTCCGATTTCAAGGTCCAATCGATATCGGATTGAGTCCAAAAGTTGGGGAACATCATAATATTTTGGGAGGAGTAATTTGGTGGGTTTTGAGTGAAATCCAATCTTTAGAACTATACAATACACCAACCTCCCCATTTCAGAACGAACTTCGTACTAACTTGAATTGTCCGATTTCTTTGACCAATCGATAACGGATTGAGTCCAAAACTTGGGGAACATCATAATATTGTGGGAGGAATCATTTGGTGGGTTTTGAGTGAAATCCAGTCTTTAGAACTATACAATAAACCAACCACCCCATTTCAGAACGAACTTCGTACGAACCTGAATTGTCCGATTTGAAGGACCAATCGATATCGGATTGAGTCCAAAACTTGGGGAACATCATAATATTATGGGAGGAGTCAGTTGGTGAGTTTTGAGTGAAATCCAATCTCTAGAACTATACAATACACCAACCACCCCATTTCAGAACGAACTTCGTACTAACCTGAATTGTCCGATTTGAAGGACCAATCGATATCGGATTGAGTCCAGAACTTGGGTAACATCATAATATTGTGGGAGGAGTCATTTGGTGGGTTTTGAGTGAAATCCAATCTCTAGAACTATACAATACACCAACCACCCCATTTCAGAACGAACTTCGTAGGAACCTGAATTGTCCGATTTCAAGGTCCAATCGATATCGGATTGAGTCCAAGACTTGGGGAACATCATAATATTGTGGGAGGAGTCATTTGGTGGGTATTGAGTGAAATCCAATTTTAGAACTATACAATACACCAACCACCCCATTTCAGAACGAAACTTCGTTCGAACCTGAAATTGTCCGATTTTCATTGACCAATCGGTAACGGATTGAGTCCAAACTTGGGGAACATCATAATATTTTGGGAGGAAGTCATTTGGTGGGTATTGAGTGAAATCCAATTCTAGGACTTAACAATACACCAACCACCCCATTTCAGAACGAACTTCGTAGGAACCTGAATTGTCCGATTTCAATGTGCAATCGATATCGGATGAGTCCAAAACTTAGGGAACATCATAATATTGTGGGAGGAGTCATTTGGTGGGTGTTGAGTGAAATCCAATCTTTAGAACTATACAATACATCAACCACCGCATTTCAGAACGAACTTCTTACGAACCTGAATTGTCAAATTTCGTGGACCGATCGATATCGGATTGAGTCCAAAACTTGGGGAACATCATAACATTGTGGGAGGAGTCATTTGGTGGGCTTTTGAGTGAAATTCAATCTCTAGAACTATACAATACACCAAGCACCCCATTTCAGAACGAACTTCGTACTTACCTGAATTGTCCGATTTCATTGACCAATCGATAACGGATTGAGTCCAAAACTTGGGGAACATCATAATATTGTGGGAGGAGTCATTTGGTGGGTTTTGAGTGAAATCCAATCTCTAGAACTATACAATACACCAACCACCCCATTTCAGAACGAACTTCGTAGGAACCTGAATTGTCCGATTTCAAGGTCCAATGGATATCGGATTGAGTCCAAAAGTTGGGGAACATCATAATATTTTGGGAGGAGTGTTTTGGTGGGTTTTGAGTGAAATCCAATCTCTAGAACTATACAATACACCAACCACCCAATTTCAGAACGAAGATCGTACGAACCTGAATTGTCCGATTTCATTGACCAATCGATAACGAATTGAGTCCAAAACTTGGGGAACATCATAATATTTTGGGAGGAGTG
>NC_034013.1:7349444-7350208 GCF_000346465.2 Prunus persica | reverse complement strand
GAGTCAGTTGGTGAGTTTTGAGTGAAATCCCAATCTCTAGAACTATACAATACACCAACCACCCCATTTCAGAACGAACTTCGTACTAACTGAATTGTCCGATTGAAGGACCAATCGATATCGGATTTGAGTCCAGAACTTGGGTAACATCATAATCTTGTGGGAGGAGTCATTTGGTGGGTTTTGAGTGAAATCCAATCTCTAGAACTATACAATACACCAACCTCCCCATTTCAGAACGAACTTCGTACGAACCTGAATTGTCCGATTTCAAGGACCAATCGATGTCGGATTGAGTCCAAAACTTGGGGAACATCATAATCTTGTGGGAGGAGTCATTTGGTGGGTATTCAGTGAAATCCAATTCTAGGACTTAACAATACACCAACCACCCCATTTCAGAACGAACTTCGTAGGAACCTGAATTGTCCGATTTCAATGTGCAATCGATATCGGATTGAGTCCAAAACTTAGGGAACATCATAATATTGTGGGAGGAGTCATTTGGTGGGCTTTGAGTGAAATCCAATCTCCAGAACTATACAATACACCAAGCACCCCATTTCAGAACGAACTTCGTACTTACCTGAATTATCCGATTTCATTGACCAATCGATAACGGATTGAGTCCAAAACTTGGGGAACATCATAATATTGTGGCAGGAGTCATTTGGTGGGTTTTGAGTGAAATCCAATCTCTAGAACTATACAATACACCAACCACCCCATTTCAGAACGAACTTCGTACTAACCTGAATTGTCCA
>NC_034013.1:7347538-7349049 GCF_000346465.2 Prunus persica | reverse complement strand
GGAGTCATTTGGTGGGTTTTGAGTGAAATCCAATCTCTAGAACTATACAATACACCAACCTCCCCATTTCAGAACGAACTTCGTACGAACCTGAATTGTCCGATTTCAAGGACCAATCGATGTCGGATTGAGTCCAAAACTTGGGGAACATCATAATCTTGTGGGAGGAGTCATTTGGTGGGTATTCAGTGAAATCCAATTCTAGGACTTAACAATACACCAACCACCCCATTTCAGAACGAACTTCGTAGGAACCTGAATTGTCCGATTTCAATGTGCAATCGATATCGGATTGAGTCCAAAACTTAGGGAACATCATAATATTGTGGGAGGAGTCATTTGGTGGGTGTTGAGTGAAATCCAATCTTTAGAACTATACAATACATCAACCACCGCATTTCAGAACGAAATTCTTACGAACCTGAATTGTCAAATTTCGTGGACCGATCGATATCGGATTGAGTCCAAAACTTGGGGAACATCATAACATTGTGGGAGGAGTCATTTGGTGGGCTTTGAATGAAATCCAATCTCTAGAACTATACAATACACCAAGCACCCCATTTCAGAACGAACTTCGTACTTACCTGAATTGTCCAATTTCATTGACCAATCGATAACGGATTGAGTCCAAAACTTGGGGAACATCATAATATTGTGGGAGGAGTCATTTGGTGGGTTTTGAGTGAAATCCAATCTCTAGAACTATACAATACACCAACCACCCCATTTCAGAACGAACTTCGTACTAACCTGAATTGTCCGATTTCATTGACAAATCGATAACGGATTGAGTCCAAAACTTGGGGAACATCATAATATTTTGGGAGGAGTGTTTTGGTGGGTTTTGAGTGAAATCCAATCTCTAGAACTATACAATACACCAACCACCCCATTTCAGAACGAAGATCGTACGAACCTGAATTGTCCGATTTCATTGACCAATCGATAACGAATTGAGTCCAAAACTTGGGGAACATCATAATATTTTGGGAGGAGTGTTTTGGTGGGTTTTGAGTGAAATCCAATCTCTAGAACTATACAATACACCAACCACCCCATTTCAGAACGAACTTCGTACGAACCTGAATTGTCCAATTTCATTGACCAAACGATAACGGATTGAGTCCAAAACTTGGGGAATATCATAATATTTTGGGAGGAGTGTTTTGGTGGGTTTTGAGTGAAATCCAATCTCTAGAACTATACAATACACCAACCACCCCATTTCAGAACGAACATCGTACGAACCTGAATTGTTCGATTTCATTGACCAATCGATAACGGATTGAGTCCAAAACTTGGGGAACATCATAATATTTTGGGAGGAGTCTTTTGGTGGGTTTTGAGTGAAATCCAATCTCTAGAACTATACAATACACCAACCACCCCATTTCAGAACGAACTTCGTACGAACCTGAATTGTCCAATTTCATTGACCAAACGATAACGGATTGAGTCCAAAACTTGGGGAATATCATAATATTTTGGGAGGAGTCATTTGGTGGGTT
>NC_034013.1:7345730-7346876 GCF_000346465.2 Prunus persica | reverse complement strand
CAGTTGGTGAGTTTTGAGTGAAATCCAATCTCTAGAACTATACAATACACCAACCACCCCATTTCAGAACGAACTTCGTACTAACCTGAATTGTCCGATTTGAAGGACCAATCGATATCGGATTGAGTCCAGAACTTTGGTACATCATAATCTTGTGGGAGGAGTCATTTGGTGGGTTTTGAGTGAAATCCAATCTCTAGAACTATACAATACACCAACCTCCCCATTTCAGAACGAACTTCGTACGAACCTGAATTGTCCGATTTCAAGGACCAATCGATGTCGGATTGAGTCCAAAACTTGGGGAACATCATAATCTTGTGGGAGGAGTCATTTGGTGGGTATTCAGTGAAATCCAATTCTAGGACTTAACAATACACCAACCACCCCATTCAGAACGAACTTCGTAGGAACTGAATTGTCCGATTTCAATGTGCAATCGATATCGGATTGAGTCCAAAACTTAGGGAACATCATAATATTGTGGGGAGGAGTCATTTGGTGGGTGTTGAGTGAAATCCCAATCTTTAGAACTATACAATACATCAACCACCGCATTTCAGAACGAACTTCTTACGAACCTGAATTGTCAGATTTCGTGGACCGATCGATATCGGATTGAGTCCAAAACTTGGGGAACATCATAACATTGTGGGAGGAGTCATTTGGTGGGCTTTGAGTGAAATCCAATCTCTAGAACTATACAATACACCAAGCACCCCATTTCAGAACGAACTTCGTACTTACCTGAATTATCCGATTTCATTGACCAATCGATAACGGATTGAGTCCAAAACTTGGGGAACATCATAATATTGTGGGAGGAGTCATTTGGTGGGTTTTGAGTGAAATCCAATCTCTAGAACTATACAATACACCAACCACCCCATTTCAGAACGAACTTCGTACTAACCTGAATTGTCCGATTTCATTGACAAATCGATAACGGATTGAGTCCAAAACTTGGGGAACATCATAATATTTTGGGAGGAGTGTTTTGGTGGGTTTTGAGTGAAATCCAATCTCTAGAACTATACAATACACCAACCACCCCATTTCAGAACGAAGATCGTACGAACCTGAATTGTCCGATTTCATTAACCAATCGATAACGAATTGAGTCCAGAACTTGGGGAACATCATAAT
>NC_034013.1:7343687-7344537 GCF_000346465.2 Prunus persica | reverse complement strand
GTGGGTTTTGAGTGAAATCCAATCTCTAGAACTATACAATACACCAACCACCCCATTTCAGAACGAACTTCGTACGAACCTGAATTGTCAGATTTCATTGACCAATCGATAACGGATTGAGTCCAAAAATTGGGGAACATCATAATATTTTGGGAGGAGTGTTTTGGTGGGTTTTGAGTGAAATCCAATCTCTAGAACTATACAATACACCAACCACCCCATTCAGAACGAAGATCGTACGACTGAATGTCGATTTCATTGACCAATCGATATCGAATTGAGTCCAAAACTTGGGGAACATCATAATATTTTGGGAGGAGTGTTTTGGTGGGTTTTGAGTGAAATCCAATCTCTAGAACTATACAATACACCAACCACCCCATTTCAGAATGAAGTTCGTACGAACCTGAATTGTCCGATTTCATTGACCAATCGATAACGAATTGAGTCCAGAACTTGGGGAACATCATAATATTGTGGGAGGAGTCATTTGGAGGGTTTTGAGTGAAATCCAATCTCTAGAACTATACAATACACCAACCACCCCATTTCAGAACGAACTTCGTACGAACCTGAATTGTCCAATTTCATTGACCAAACGATAACGGATTGAGTCCAAAACTTGGGGAATATCATAATATTTTGGGAGGAGTGTTTTGGTGGGTTTTGAGTGAAATCCAATCTCTAGAACTATACAATTCACCAACCACCCCATTTCAGAACGAACATCGTACGAACCTGAATTGTTCGATTTCATTGACCAATCGATAACGGATTGAGTCCAAAACTTGGGGAATATCAAAATATTTTGGGAGGAGTCATTTGGTGGGTTTTGAGTGAAATCCAATCT
>NC_034013.1:7314345-7333687 GCF_000346465.2 Prunus persica | reverse complement strand
AGACATCAAATGACTCCTCCCACCATATTAGGATGATCCCCAAGTTTTGGACTCAATCCGATATAGATTAGTCCAAGAAATTGGACAACTCAGGTTCGTACGAAGTTCGTTTGGAAATGGAGTGGTTGGTGTATTGCATAGTTGTAGAGATTGGATTTCACTCAAAACCCACCAAAGAACTCCTCCCACTGTATTACGATGTTCCCTAAGTTTTGGAGTCAATCCGATATCGATTGGTTCATGAAATTGGACAATTCAGGTTCGTACGAAGTTCGTTCTGAAATGGAGGGGTTCGTGTATTGCATAGTTTTAGCCATTGGATTTCAGTCAAAAGACACCAAATGACTCCTCCCATCATATTATGATCTTCCCCAAGTTTTGGACTCAATCCGATATAGATTGGTCCATGAAATTGGACAATTCAGGCTCGTATGAAGTTCGTTCTGAAATGGAGTGTTTGGTGTATTGCATAGTTTTAGCCATTGGATTTCAGGCAAAAGGCACCAAATCACTCCTCCCATCATATTATGATCTTCCCCAAGTTTTGGACTCAATCCGATATCGATTGGTCCATGAAATTGGACAATTCAGGTTCGTACGAAGTTCGTTATGAAAAGGAGTGGTTGGTGTATTGCATAGTTGTAGAGATTGGATTTTACTCAAAACCCACCAAATGACTTCACCCACCGTAGTATGATGTTCCCCAAGTTTTGGACTCAATCTGATATCGATTGGTCCATGAAATTGGACAATTCAGGTTCGAACGAAGTTCGTTCTGAAATGGTGTGGTTAGTGTGTTGCATAGTTTTACCCATTGGATTTCACTCAAAAGTCACCAAATGACTCCTCCCATCGTATTATGATGTTCCTCAAGCTTTGGACTCAATCCGATATCGATTGGTACATGAAATTGGACTATTCAGGATCATACGAAGTTCGTTCTGAAATGCAGTGGTTCGTGTATTGCATAGTTTTAGGTATTGGATTTCACTCAAAAGTCACCAAACGACTCCTCCCATTATATTATGATGTTCCCCAGGTTTTGGACTCAATCCGATATCGATTGGTCCATGAAATTGGACAATTCAGGTTCGTACGAAGTTCGTTATGAAATGGAGTGGTTGGTGTATTGCATAGTTTTAGGGAATGGACTTCACTCAAAAGACATCAAATGACTCCTCCCACCATATTAGGATGATCCCCAAGTTTTGGACTCAATCCGATATAGATTAGTCCAAGAAATTGGACAACTCAGGTTCGTACGAAGTTCGTTTGGAAATGGAGTGGTTGGTGTATTGCATAGTTGTAGAGATTGGATTTCACTCAAAACCCACCAAAGAACTCCTCCCACTGTATTACGATGTTCCCTAAGTTTTGGAGTCAATCCGATATCGATTGGTTCATGAAATTGGACAATTCAGGTTCGTACGAAGTTCGTTCTGAAATGGAGGGGTTCGTGTATTGCATAGTTTTAGCCATTGGATTTCAGTCAAAAGACACCAAATGACTCCTCCCATCATATTATGATCTTCCCCAAGTTTTGGACTCAATCCGATATAGATTGGTCCATGAAATTGGACAATTCAGGCTCGTATGAAGTTCGTTCTGAAATGGAGTGTTTGGTGTATTGCATAGTTTTAGCCATTGGATTTCAGGCAAAAGGCACCAAATCACTCCTCCCATCATATTATGATCTTCCCCAAGTTTTGGACTCAATCCGATATCGATTGGTCCATGAAATTGGACAATTCAGGTTCGTACGAAGTTCGTTATGAAAAGGAGTGGTTGGTGTATTGCATAGTTGTAGAGATTGGATTTTACTCAAAACCCACCAAATGACTTCACCCACCGTAGTATGATGTTCCCCAAGTTTTGGACTCAATCTGATATCGATTGGTCCATGAAATTGGACAATTCAGGTTCGAACGAAGTTCGTTCTGAAATGGTGTGGTTAGTGTATTGCATAGTTTTACCCATTGGATTTCACTCAAAAGTCACCAAATGACTCCTCCCATCGTATTATGATGTTCCTCAAGCTTTGGACTCAATCCGATATCGATTGGTACATGAAATTGGACTATTCAGGATCATACGAAGTTCGTTCTGAAATGCAGTGGTTCGTGTATTGCATAGTTTTAGGTATTGGATTTCACTCAAAAGTCACCAAACGACTCCTCCCATTATATTATGATGTTCCCCAGGTTTTGGACTCAATCCGATATCGATTGGTCCATGAAATTGGACAATTCAGGTTCGTACGAAGTTCGTTATGAAATGGAGTGGTTGGTGTATTGCATAGTTTTAGGGAATGGACTTCACTCAAAAGACATCAAATGACTCCTCCCACCATATTAGGATGATCCCCAAGTTTTGGACTCAATCCGATATAGATTAGTCCAAGAAATTGGACAACTCAGGTTCGTACGAAGTTCGTTTGGAAATGGAGTGGTTGGTGTATTGCATAGTTGTAGAGATTGGATTTCACTCAAAACCCACCAAAGAACTCCTCCCACTGTATTACGATGTTCCCTAAGTTTTGGAGTCAATCCGATATCGATTGGTTCATGAAATTGGACAATTCAGGTTCGTACGAAGTTCTTTCTGAAATGGTGTGGTTGATGTATTGCATAGTTTTTAGCCATTGAATTTGATTAAAAACTCACGAAATGACTCTGCCCATCATATTACGATGTTCCCCAAGTTTTGACTCAATCCGATATCGATTGGTCCAGGAAATTGGACAATTCAGGTTCGTACGAATTTCATTACGAAATGGAGTGGTCGGTGTATTGCATAGTTCTAGAGACTGGGCTTCACTCAAAACCCACCAAATGACTTCACCCACCGCATTATGATGTTCCCCAAGTTTTGGACTCAATCCGATATCGATTGGTCCATGAAATTGGACAATTCAGGTTCGTACGAAGTTCGTTATGAAATGGAGTGGTTGGTGTATTGCATAGTTTTAGGGAATGGACTTCACTCAAAAGACATCAAATGACTCCTCCCACCGTATTAGGATGATCCCCAAGTTTTGGACTCAATCCGATATAGATTAGTCCAAGAAATTGGACAACTCAGGTTCGTACGAAGTTCGTTTGGAAATGGAGTGGTTGGTGTATTGCATAGTTGTAGAGATTGGATTTCACTCAAAACCCACCAAAGAACTCCTCCCACTGTATTACGATGTTCCCTAAGTTTTGGAGTCAATCCGATATCGATTGGTTCATGAAATTGGACAATTCAGGTTCGTACGAAGTTCGTTCTGAAATGGAGGGGTTCGTGTATTGCATAGTTTTAGCCATTGGATTTCAGTCAAAAGACACCAAATGACTCCTCCCATCATATTATGATCTTCCCCAAGTTTTGGACTCAATCCGATATAGATTGGTCCATGAAATTGGACAATTCAGGTTCGAACGAAGTTCGTTCTGAAATGGTGTGGTTAGTGTATTGCATAGTTTTACCCATTGGATTTCACTCAAAAGTCACCAAATGACTCCTCCCATCGTATTATGATGTTCCTCAAGCTTTGGACTCAATCCGATATCGATTGGTACATGAAATTGGACTATTCAGGATCATACGAAGTTCGTTCTGAAATGCAGTGGTTCGTGTATTGCATAGTTTTAGGTATTGGATTTCACTCAAAAGTCACCAAACGACTCCTCCCATTATATTATGATGTTCCCCAGGTTTTGGACTCAATCCGATATCGATTGGTCCATGAAATTGGACAATTCAGGTTCGTACGAAGTTCGTTATGAAATGGAGTGGTTGGTGTATTGCATAGTTTTAGGGAATGGACTTCACTCAAAAGACATCAAATGACTCCTCCCACCATATTAGGATGATCCCCAAGTTTTGGACTCAATCCGATATAGATTAGTCCAAGAAATTGGACAACTCAGGTTCGTACGAAGTTCGTTTGGAAATGGAGTGGTTGGTGTATTGCATAGTTGTAGAGATTGGATTTCACTCAAAACCCACCAAAGAACTCCTCCCACTGTATTACGATGTTCCCTAAGTTTTGGAGTCAATCCGATATCGATTGGTTCATGAAATTGGACAATTCAGGTTCGTACGAAGTTCGTTCTGAAATGGAGGGGTTCGTGTATTGCATAGTTTTAGCCATTGGATTTCAGTCAAAAGACACCAAATGACTCCTCCCATCATATTATGATCTTCCCCAAGTTTTGGACTCAATCCGATATAGATTGGTCCATGAAATTGGACAATTCAGGCTCGTATGAAGTTCGTTCTGAAATGGAGTGTTTGGTGTATTGCATAGTTTTAGCCATTGGATTTCAGGCAAAAGGCACCAAATCACTCCTCCCATCATATTATGATCTTCCCCAAGTTTTGGACTCAATCCGATATCGATTGGTCCATGAAATTGGACAATTCAGGTTCGTACGAAGTTCGTTATGAAAAGGAGTGGTTGGTGTATTGCATAGTTGTAGAGATTGGATTTTACTCAAAACCCACCAAATGACTTCACCCACTGTAGTATGATGTTCCCCAAGTTTTGGACTCAATCTGATATCGATTGGTCCATGAAATTGGACAATTCAGGTTCGAACGAAGTTCGTTCTGAAATGGTGTGGTTAGTGTGTTGCATAGTTTTACCCATTGGATTTCACTCAAAAGTCACCAAATGACTCCTCCCATCGTATTATGATGTTCCTCAAGCTTTGGACTCAATCCGATATCGATTGGTACATGAAATTGGACTATTCAGGATCATACGAAGTTCGTTCTGAAATGCAGTGGTTCGTGTATTGCATAGTTTTAGGTATTGGATTTCACTCAAAAGTCACCAAACGACTCCTCCCATTATATTATGATGTTCCCCAGGTTTTGGACTCAATCCGATATCGATTGGTCCATGAAATTGGACAATTCAGGTTCGTACGAAGTTCGTTATGAAATGGAGTGGTTGGTGTATTGCATAGTTTTAGGGAATGGACTTCACTCAAAAGACATCAAATGACTCCTCCCACCATATTAGGATGATCCCCAAGTTTTGGACTCAATCCGATATAGATTAGTCCAAGAAATTGGACAACTCAGGTTCGTACGAAGTTCGTTTGGAAATGGAGTGGTTGGTGTATTGCATAGTTGTAGAGATTGGATTTCA
Source organism: Prunus persica (assembly GCF_000346465.2). NCBI lineage: Eukaryota > Viridiplantae > Streptophyta > Magnoliopsida > Rosales > Rosaceae > Prunus > Prunus persica. Next base: position 7,328,547 of record NC_034013.1, on the reverse strand, counting down.
CTCAAAACCCACCAAAGAACTCCTCCCACTGTATTACGATGTTCCCTAAGTTTTGGAGTCAATCCGATATCGATTGGTTCATGAAATTGGACAATTCAGGTTCGTACGAAGTTCGTTCTGAAATGGAGGGGTTCGTGTATTGCATAGTTTTAGCCATTGGATTTCAGTCAAAAGACACCAAATGACTCCTCCCATCATATTATGATCTTCCCCAAGTTTTGGACTCAATCCGATATAGATTGGTCCATGAAATTGGACAATTCAGGCTCGTATGAAGTTCGTTCTGAAATGGAGTGTTTGGTGTATTGCATAGTTTTAGCCATTGGATTTCAGGCAAAAGGCACCAAATCACTCCTCCCATCATATTATGATCTTCCCCAAGTTTTGGACTCAATCCGATATCGATTGGTCCATGAAATTGGACAATTCAGGTTCGTACGAAGTTCGTTATGAAAAGGAGTGGTTGGTGTATTGCATAGTTGTAGAGATTGGATTTTACTCAAAACCCACCAAATGACTTCACCCACCGTAGTATGATGTTCCCCAAGTTTTGGACTCAATCTGATATCGATTGGTCCATGAAATTGGACAATTCAGGTTCGAACGAAGTTCGTTCTGAAATGGTGTGGTTAGTGTGTTGCATAGTTTTACCCATTGGATTTCACTCAAAAGTCACCAAATGACTCCTCCCATCGTATTATGATGTTCCTCAAGCTTTGGACTCAATCCGATATCGATTGGTACATGAAATTGGACTATTCAGGATCATACGAAGTTCGTTCTGAAATGCAGTGGTTCGTGTATTGCATAGTTTTAGGTATTGGATTTCACTCAAAAGTCACCAAACGACTCCTCCCATTATATTATGATGTTCCCCAGGTTTTGGACTCAATCCGATATCGATTGGTCCATGAAATTGGACAATTCAGGTTCGTACGAAGTTCGTTATGAAATGGAGTGGTTGGTGTATTGCATAGTTTTAGGGAATGGACTTCACTCAAAAGACATCAAATGACTCCTCCCACCATATTAGGATGATCCCCAAGTTTTGGACTCAATCCGATATAGATTAGTCCAAGAAATTGGACAACTCAGGTTCGTACGAAGTTCGTTTGGAAATGGAGTGGTTGGTGTATTGCATAGTTGTAGAGATTGGATTTCACTCAAAACCCACCAAAGAACTCCTCCCACTGTATTACGATGTTCCCTAAGTTTTGGAGTCAATCCGATATCGATTGGTTCATGAAATTGGACAATTCAGGTTCGTACGAAGTTCGTTCTGAAATGGAGGGGTTCGTGTATTGCATAGTTTTAGCCATTGGATTTCAGTCAAAAGACACCAAATGACTCCTCCCATCATATTATGATCTTCCCCAAGTTTTGGACTCAATCCGATATAGATTGGTCCATGAAATTGGACAATTCAGGTTCGAACGAAGTTCGTTCTGAAATGGTGTGGTTAGTGTATTGCATAGTTTTACCCATTGGATTTCACTCAAAAGTCACCAAATGACTCCTCCCATCGTATTATGATCTTCCCCAAGTTTTGGACTCAATCCGATATCGATTGGTCCATGAAATTGGACAATTCAGGTTCGTACGAAGTTCGTTATGAAAAGGAGTGGTTGGTGTATTGCATAGTTGTAGAGATTGGATTTTACTCAAAACCCACCAAATGACTTCACCCACCGTAGTATGATGTTCCCCAAGTTTTGGACTCAATCTGATATCGATTGGTCCATGAAATTGGACAATTCAGGTTCGAACGAAGTTCGTTCTGAAATGGTGTGGTTAGTGTGTTGCATAGTTTTACCCATTGGATTTCACTCAAAAGTCACCAAATGACTCCTCCCATCGTATTATGATGTTCCTCAAGCTTTGGACTCAATCCGATATCGATTGGTACATGAAATTGGACTATTCAGGATCATACGAAGTTCGTTCTGAAATGCAGTGGTTCGTGTATTGCATAGTTTTAGGTATTGGATTTCACTCAAAAGTCACCAAACGACTCCTCCCATTATATTATGATGTTCCCCAGGTTTTGGACTCAATCCGATATCGATTGGTCCATGAAATTGGACAATTCAGGTTCGTACGAAGTTCGTTATGAAATGGAGTGGTTGCTGTATTGCATAGTTTTAGGGAATGGACTTCACTCAAAAGACATCAAATGACTCCTCCCACCATATTAGGATGATCCCCAAGTTTTGGACTCAATCCGATATAGATTAGTCCAAGAAATTGGACAACTCAGGTTCGTACGAAGTTCGTTTGGAAATGGAGTGGTTGGTGTATTGCATAGTTGTAGAGATTGGATTTCACTCAAAACCCACCAAAGAACTCCTCCCACTGTATTACGATGTTCCCTAAGTTTTGGAGTCAATCCGATATCGATTGGTTCATGAAATTGGACAATTCAGGTTCGTACGAAGTTCGTTCTGAAATGGAGGGGTTCGTGTATTGCATAGTTTTAGCCATTGGATTTCAGTCAAAAGACACCAAATGACTCCTCCCATCATATTATGATCTTCCCCAAGTTTTGGACTCAATCCGATATAGATTGGTCCATGAAATTGGACAATTCAGGCTCGTATGAAGTTCGTTCTGAAATGGAGTGTTTGGTGTATTGCATAGTTTTAGCCATTGGATTTCAGGCAAAAGGCACCAAATCACTCCTCCCATCATATTATGATCTTCCCCAAGTTTTGGACTCAATCCGATATCGATTGGTCCATGAAATTGGACAATTCAGGTTCGTACGAAGTTCGTTATGAAAAGGAGTGGTTGGTGTATTGCATAGTTGTAGAGATTGGATTTTACTCAAAACCCACCAAATGACTTCACCCACCGTAGTATGATGTTCCCCAAGTTTTGGACTCAATCTGATATCGATTGGTCCATGAAATTGGACAATTCAGGTTCGAACGAAGTTCGTTCTGAAATGGTGTGGTTAGTGTGTTGCATAGTTTTACCCATTGGATTTCACTCAAAAGTCACCAAATGACTCCTCCCATCGTATTATGATGTTCCTCAAGCTTTGGACTCAATCCGATATCGATTGGTACATGAAATTGGACTATTCAGGATCATACGAAGTTCGTTCTGAAATGCAGTGGTTCGTGTATTGCATAGTTTTAGGTATTGGATTTCACTCAAAAGTCACCAAACGACTCCTCCCATTATATTATGATGTTCCCCAGGTTTTGGACTCAATCCGATATCGATTGGTCCATGAAATTGGACAATTCAGGTTCGTACGAAGTTCGTTATGAAATGGAGTGGTTGGTGTATTGCATAGTTTTAGGGAATGGACTTCACTCAAAAGACATCAAATGACTCCTCCCACCATATTAGGATGATCCCCAAGTTTTGGACTCAATCCGATATAGATTAGTCCAAGAAATTGGACAACTCAGGTTCGTACGAAGTTCGTTTGGAAATGGAGTGGTTGGTGTATTGCATAGTTGTAGAGATTGGATTTCACTCAAAACCCACCAAAGAACTCCTCCCACTGTATTACGATGTTCCCTAAGTTTTGGAGTCAATCCGATATCGATTGGTTCATGAAATTGGACAATTCAGGTTCGTACGAAGTTCGTTCTGAAATGGAGGGGTTCGTGTATTGCATAGTTTTAGCCATTGGATTTCAGTCAAAAGACACCAAATGACTCCTCCCATCATATTATGATCTTCCCCAAGTTTTGGACTCAATCCGATATAGATTGGTCCATGAAATTGGACAATTCAGGCTCGTATGAAGTTCGTTCTGAAATGGAGTGTTTGGTGTATTGCATAGTTTTAGCCATTGGATTTCAGGCAAAAGGCACCAAATCACTCCTCCCATCATATTATGATCTTCCCCAAGTTTTGGACTCAATCCGATATCGATTGGTACATGAAATTGGACTATTCAGGATCATACGAAGTTCGTTCTGAAATGCAGTGGTCGTGTATGCATAGTTTAGGTATTGGATTCACTCAAAAGTCACCAACGACTCCTCCATTATATTATGATGTTCCCCAGGTTTTGGACTCAATCCGATATCGATTGGTCCATGAAATTGGACAATTCAGGTTCGTACGAAGTTCGTTATGAAATGGAGTGGTTGGTGTATTGCATAGTTTTAGGGAATGGACTTCACTCAAAAGACATCAAATGACTCCTCCCACCATATTTGGATGATCCCCAAGTTTTGGACTCAATCCGATATAGATTAGTCCAAGAAATTGGACAACTCAGGTTCGTACGAAGTTCGTTTTGAAATGGAGTGGTTGGCGTATTGCATAGTTGTAGAGATTGGATTTCACTCAAAACCCACCAAAGAACTCCTCCCACTGTATTACGATGTTCCCTAAGTTTTGGAGTCAATCCGATATCGATTGGTTCATGAAATTGGACAATTCAGGTTCGTACGAAGTTCGTTCTGAAATGGAGGGGTTCGTGTATTGCATAGTTTTAGCCATTGGATTTCAGTCAAAAGACACCAAATGACTCCTCCCATCATATTATGATCTTCCCCAAGTTTTGGACTCAATCCGATATAGATTGGTCCATGAAATTGGACAATTCAGGCTCATACAAAGTTCGTTCTGAAATGGAGTGGTTGGTGTATTGCATAGTTGTAGAGATTGGATTTTACTCAAAACCCACCAAATGACTTCACCCACCGTATTATGATGTTCCCCATGTTTTGAACTCAATCCGATATCGATTGGTCCATGAAATTGGACAATTCGGGTTCGTACGAAGTTCGTTCTGAAATGGAGTGGTTGGTGTATTGCATAGTTGTAGGGATTCGATTTCACTCAAAATGCACCAAATGACTCCTCCCACCGTATTATGGTGTGCCAGCAGTTTTAGACTCAATCCGATATCGATTGGTCCTTGAAATTGGACAATTCAGATTTGTATACGAAGTTCGTTCTGAAATGGAGTGGTTGGTGTATTGCATAGTTTTAGCCATTGGATTTCAGGCAAAAACACCAAATGAATTCCCCCATCATATTATGATGTTCCCCAAGTTTTGGACTCAATCCGATATCGATTGGTCCACGAAGTTGGACAATTCAGGCTCGTACAAAGTTCATTCTGAAATGGAGTGGTTGGTGTATTGCATAGTTGTAGAGATTCCATTTTACTAAAAACCCACCAAATGACTTCACCCACCGTATTGTGATGTTCCCCAAGTTTTGGACTCAATCCGATATCGATTGGTCCATGAAATTGGACAATTCAGGTTCGTACGAAGTTCGTTATGAAAAGGAGTGGTTGGTGTATTGCATAGTTGTAGAGATTGGATTTCACTCAAAATACACCAAATGACTACTCCCACCGTATTATGATGTTCCAGAAGTTTTGGACTCAATCCGATATCGATTGGTCCATGAAATTGGACAATTCAGATTCGTACGAAGTTCGTTCTGAAATGGAGTGGTTGGTGTATTGCATAGTTTTAGCCACTCGATTTCAGGCAAAAACACCAAATGACTTGTCCCGTCATATTTTGATGTTCCCCAAGTTTTGGACTCAATCCGATATCGATTGGTCCATGAAATTGGACAATCAGGCTCGTACGAAGTTCGTTCTGAAATGGAGTGGTTGGTGTATTGCATAGTTGTAGGGATTGGATTTTACTCAAAACCAACCAAATGACTTCACCCACCGCATTATGATGTTCCCCAAGTTTTGGACTCAATCCGATATCGATTGGTCCATGAAATTGGACAATTCAAGTTCGTACGAAGTTCTTTCTGAAATGGAGTGGTTGATGTATTGCATAGTTTTAGCCATTGAATTTCATTAAAAACTCACGAAATGACTCTGCCCATCATATTACGATGTTCCCCAAGTTTTGACTCAATTCGAGATCGATTGGTCCATGAAATTGGACAATTCAGGTTCGTACGAATTTCGTTACGAAATGGAGTGGTCGGTGTATTTCATAGTTCTAGAGACTGGGCTTCACTCAAATCCCACCAAATGACTCCTTTCACCAAGTTTTGGACTCAATCCGATATCGATTGGTCCATGAAATTGGACAATTCAGGCTCGTACAAAGTTCGTTATGAAAAGGAGTGGTTGGTATATTGCATAATTGTAGAGATTGGATTTCACCCAAAATCCACCAAATGACTCCTCCCACTGTATTATGATGTTCCAGAAGTTTTGGACTCAATCCGATATCGATTGGTCCATGAAATTGGAATATTCGGATTCGTACGAAGTTCGTTCTGAAATGGAGTGGTTGGTGTATCGCATAGTTTTAGCCATTCGATTTCAGGCAAAAACACCAAATGACTTGTCCCATCATATATGTTGTTCCCCAAGTTTTGGACTCAATCCGATATCGATTGGTCCATGAAATTGGACAATTCAGGCTCGTACAAAGTTCGTTCTGAAATGGAGTGGTTGGTGTATGGCATAGTTGTAGAGATTGGATTTTACTCAAAACCCACAAAATGACTTCACCCACCGTATTATGATGTTCCCAAGTTTTGGACTCAATCCGATATCGATTAGTCCATGAAATTGGACAATTCAGGTTCGTACGAAGTTCGTTCTGAAATGGTGTGGTTAGTGTATTGCATAGTTTTAGACATTGGATTTTAGGCAAAAACACCAAATGACTTCTCCCATCATGTTATGATGTTCCCCAAGTTTTGGTCTCAATCCGATATCGATTGGTCCATGAAATTGGACAATTCAGGTTCGTACGAAGTTCCTTATGAAGTGGAGTGGTTGATGTATTGCATAGTTTTAGCCATTGAATTTCATTAAAAACTCACGAAATGATTCCACCCATCATATTACGATGTTCCCCAAGTTTTGGCCTCAATCCGATATCGATTGGTCCATGAAATTGGACAATTGAAGTTCGTACAAAGTTCGTTCTGAAATGGAGTGGTTAGTGTATTGCATAGTTGTGGAGATTGGATTTCACTCAAAACCCACCAAATGACTCCTCCCACCGTATTATGATGTTCCCCAGGTTTTGGACTCAATCCGATATCGATTGGTCCATGAAATTGGACAATTCAGGCTCGTACAAAGTTCGTTATGAAAGGAGTGGTTGGTGTATTGCATAGTTGTAGAGATTGGATTTCACTCAAAATCCACCAAATGACTCCTCCCACCGTATTATGATGTTCCAGAAGTTTTGGACTCAATCCGATATCGATTGGTCCATGAAATTGGACTATTCAGATTCGTACGAAGTTCGTTCTGAAATGGAGTGGTTGGTGTATCGCATAGTTTTAGCCATTCGATTTCAGGCAAAAACACCAAATGACTTGTCCCATCATATATGTTGTTCCCCAAGTTTTGGACTCAATCCGATATCGATTGGTCCATGAAATTGGACAATTCAGTTTCGTACGAAGTTCATTCTGAAATGGAGTGGTTGGTGTATTGCATAGTTTTCGCCATTGGATTTCACTCAAAAGACACCAAATGACTCCTCCCACCGTATTATGATCTTCCCCAAGTTTTGGACTCAATCCGATATCGATTGGTCCATGAAATTGGACAATTCAGGTTAGTACGAACTTCATTCTGAAATGGAGTGGTTGGTGTTTTGCATAGTTGTCGAGATTGGATTCCATTCAAAAGCTACCAAATGACTCCTCCCACCGTATTATGACGTTCCGCAAATTTTGGACTCAATACGATATCGATTGGTCCATGAAATTGGACAATTCAGGTTCGTACGAAATTCGTTATGAAATGGAGTGGGTGGTGTATTGCATAGTTTTAGAGATTGGATTTCACTCAACATCCACCAAATGACAACTCCCACTGTATTATGATGATCCCCAAGTTTTGGACTCAATCCGATATAGATTGGTCGAAGAAATTGGACAATTCAGGTTCGTACGAAGTTCGTTATGAAATGGAGTGGCTGGTGTATTGCATAGTTGTAGAGATTGGAATTCACTCAAAACCCACCAAATGACTCCACCCATCATATTGTGATGTTCCCCAAGTTTGGACTCAATCCGATATCGATTGGTCCATGAAATTTGAAAATTTAGGTTCGTACGAAGTTCGTTATGAAATGGAGTGGGTGATGTATTGCATAGTTTTAGCCATTGAATTTCATTAAAAACACACGAAATGACTCCACCCATCATATTACGATGTTCCCCAAGTTTTGACTCAATCCGATATCGATTGGTCCATGAAATTGGACAATTCATGTTCGTACGAAGTTCGTTACGAAATGGAGTGGTTGGTGTATTGCATAGTTCTAGAGACTGGACTTCACTCAAAACCCACCAAATGACTCCTTCCACCATATTATGACGTTCCCAAAGTTTTGGACTCAATCCAATATCGATTGGTCCGTGAAATCGGACAATTTCGGCTCGTACGAAGTTCGTTCTAAAATGGCACAGTTGTTGTATTCCATAGTTGTAGAGATTGGTTTTCACTCAAAACCCACCAAATGACTCCTTCCACCGTGTTATGATGTTCCCCAACTTTTGGACACAATCCGATATCGATTGGTCCATCAAATTGGACAATTCAGGTTCGTACGAAGTTATTATGAAAAGCGTGGTCGGTGTATTGCGTAGTTGTAGATATTGGATTTCACTCAAAACCCACCAAATGACTCCTCCCACCGTATTATGATGTTCCCCAAGGTTTGGAATCCATCCGATATCGATTGGTCCATGAAATTCTACAATTCAGGTTCGTACTAAGTTCATTATGAAATGGAGTGGTTGGTGTGTTGCATAGTTGTAGAGATTGGATTTCACTCAAAACCCACCAAACGACTCCTCCCACCGTATTATGATGTTCCCCAAGTTTTAGACTCAATCCGATATCGATTGGTCCATGAAATTGGACAATTCAGGTTCGTACGAAGTTCGTTCTGAAATGGAGTGGTTGGAGTATTGCATAGTTTTAGCCACTGGATTTCTGTCAAAAGACACCAAATGACCCCTCCCCTCGTATTATGATGTTCCCCAAGGTTTGGCCACAATCCGATATCGATTAGTCCATGAAATTGGACAATTCAGTTTCGTCAGATGTTCGTTCTGAATGGAGTGGTTGGTGTATTGCATAGCTTTAGCCATTCGATTTCACCCAAAAGACACCGAATGACTCCTCACACCGTATTAGGACGTTCCCCAAGTTTTGGACTCAATCCGATATCGATTGCTCCATGAAATTGAACAATTCAGGTTCGTATGAAGTTCTTTATGAAATGAAGTGGTTATTGTATTGCATCGTTGTAGAGATTGGATTTCACTAAAAACCCACCAAATGACTCCTCCCACCGTATTATGATGATCCCCAAGTTTTGGACTCAATCCGATGTCGATTGGTTCATAAAATTCGACAATTCAGGTTCGTACGAAGTTCGTTATGAAATGGAGTGGTTGGTGTATTGCATAGTTGTAGCGATTGGATTCACTCAAAACCCACCAAATGACTCCTCCCACCGTATTATGATGTTCCCCAAGTGTTGGACTCAATCCGATATCGATTGGTCCGTGAAATTGGACAATTCAGGTTCGTACGAAGTTCGTTCTGAAATGAAGTGGTTGGAGTATTGCATAGTTTTAGCCATTCGATTGCACTCAGAAGACACCAAATGTCTCCTCCCACCGTATTATGATGTTCCCCAAGTTTTGGACTCAACCCGATATCGATTGGTCCATGACTTTGGACAATTCAGGTTCGTACGAAGTTCGTTCTGAAATAGAGTGGTTGGTGTATCGCATAGTTTTAGCCATTGGATTTCACTCAAAACACACCAAATGACTCCTCCCACCGTATTATGATGATCCCCAAGTTTTGGACTCAATCCGATGTCGATTGGTTCATGAAATTCGACAATTCAGGTTCGTACGAAGTTCGTTATGAAATGGAGTGGTCGGTGTATTGCATAGTTGTAGAGATTGGATTTCACTCAAAACCCACCAAACGACTCCTCCCACCGTATTATGATGTTCCCCAAGTTTTAGACTCAATCCGATATCGATTGGTCCATGAAATTGGACAATTCAGGTTCGTACGAAGTTCGTTCTGAAATGGAGTGGTTGGAGTATTGCATAGTTTTAGCCATTCGATTGCTCTCAAAAGACACCAAATGACTCCTCCCACCGTATTATGATATTCCGCAAGGTTAGGACTCAATCCGATATCGATTTGTCCATGAAATTGGACAATTCAGGTCCGTACGAATTTCGTTCTGAAATGGAGTGGTTGGTGTATTTCATAGTTTTAGCCATTGGATTTCACTCGAAAGACACCAAATGACTACTCCCACCATATTAGAACGTTCCCCAAGTTTCGGACTCAATCCGATATCGATTGGTCCATGAAATTGGACAATTCAGGTTTGTACGAAGTTCGTCCTGAAATTGAGTGGTTGGTGTATTGCATCGTTGTAGAGATTGGATTTCACTCAAAACCCACCAAATGACTCTTCCGACCGTATTATGATGTTCCCCAAGGTTTGGAATCCATTCGATATCGATTGGTCCATGAAATTCTACAATTCAGGTTCGTACGAAGTTCATTATGAAATAGAGTGGTTGGTGTATTGCATAGTTGTAGAGATTGGATTTCACTCAAAACCCACCAAACGACTCCTCCCACCGTATTATGATGTTCTACAAGTTTTAGACTCAATCCGATATCTATTGGTCCATGAAATTGGACAATTCAGGTTCGTACGAAGTTCGTTCTGAAATGGAGTGTTGGAGTATTGCATAGTTTTAGCCACTGGATTTCTGTCAAAAGACACCAAATGACCCCTCCCACCGTATTATGATGTTCCCCAAGGTTTGGCCACAATCCGATATCGATTGGTCCATGAAATTGGACAATTCAGTTTCGTCAGATGTTCGTTCTGAATGGAGTGGTTGGTGTATTGCATAGCTTTAGCCATTCGATTTCACCCAAAAGACACCGAATGACTCCTCACACCGTATTAGGACGTTCCCCAAGTTTTGGACTCAATCCGATATCGATTGCTCCATGAAATTGAACAATTCAGGTTCGTATGAAGTTCTTTATGAAATGAAGTGGTTATTGTATTGCATCGTTGTAGAGATTGGATTTCACTAAAAACCCACCAAATGACTCCTCCCACCGTATTATGATGATCCCCAAGTTTTGGACTCAATCCGATGTCGATTGGTTCATAAAATTCGACAATTCAGGTTCGTACGAAGTTCGTTATGAAATGGAGTGGTTGGTGTATTGCATAGTTGTAGCGATTGGATTCACTCAAAACCCACCAAATGACTCCTCCCACCGTATTATGATGTTCCCCAAGTGTTGGACTCAATCCGATATCGATTGGTCCGTGAAATTGGACAATTCAGGTTCGTACGAAGTTCGTTCTGAAATGAAGTGGTTGGAGTATTGCATAGTTTTAGCCATTCGATTGCACTCAGAAGACACCAAATGTCTCCTCCCACCGTATTATGATGTTCCCCAAGTTTTGGACTCAACCCGATATCGATTGGTCCATGACTTTGGACAATTCAGGTTCGTACGAAGTTCGTTCTGAAATAGAGTGGTTGGTGTATCGCATAGTTTTAGCCATTGGATTTCACTCAAAACACACCAAATGACTCCTCCCACCGTATTATGATGTTCCCCAGGGTTTAGACTCAATCCGATATCGATTGGTCCATGAACTTGGGCAATTCAGGTTCGTACGAAGTTCTTTAGGAAATGGAGTGGTTGTTGTATTGCATAGTTTTAGCCATAGGAGTTCACTCAAAAGACACCAAATGACTCCTCCTGTCATTTTATAATGTTCCCCATGTTTTGGACTCAATCCGATATCGATTGGTCCACGAAATTGGACCATTCAGGTTCGGACGAAGTTCATTCTTAAATGGAGTAGTTGGTGTATTGCATAGTTTTAGCCATAGGATTTCACTCAAAAGACACCAAATGACTCCTCCTGTCATTTTATGATGTTCCCCATGTTTTGGACTCAATCCGATATCGATTGGTGCACGAAATTGGACCATTCAGGTTCGGACGAAGTTCATTCTGAAATGGAGTAGTTGGTGTATTGCATAGTTTTAGCCATAGGATTTCACTCAAAAGAAACCAGATGACTCCTCCCACCGTATTTGGTTGTTCCCCAAGTTTTGGACTCAATCCGATATCGATTAGTCCTTAAAATTGGACAATTCAGGTACGTACGAAGTTCATTATGAAATGAAGTGGTTGGTGTATTGCATAGTTGTAGAGACTGGATTTCACTCAAAACCCACCAAATGACTCCTCCCGGTGGTATTATGATGATATCCAAGTTTTGGACTCAATTCGATATCGATTGGTCTACGAAATTGGACAATTCAGGCTCGTATGAAGTTCGTTCTGAAATGGAGTGGTTAGTGTATTGCATAGTTTTAGCCATTGGATTTCACTCAAAAGCCACCAAAAGACTCCTCCCATCATATTATGATGTTCCCCAAGTTTTGGACTCAATCCGATGTCGATTGGTCCATGAAATTGGGCACTTCAGGATCGTACGAAGTTCGTTCTGAAATGGAGTGGTTGGTGTATTGCATTGTTTTAGCCATAGGAATTCACTCAAAAGAAACCAAATGACTTCTCCCACCGTATTAGGACGTTCCCCAAGTTTTGGACTCAATCCGATATCGATTGGTCCTTAAAATTGGACAATTCTGGTTCGTACGAAGTTCATTATGAAATGGAGTGGTTGGTGAATTGCATAGTTGTAGAGATTGGATTTCAGTCAAAAGCCACCAAATGACTCCTCCCATCATATTATGATGTTCCCCAAGTTTTGGCCTCAATCCGATATCGATTGGTCCATGAAATTGGACAATTCAGGTTTGTACGAAGTTCGTCCTCAAATGGAGTGGTTGGTGTATTGCATCGTTGGAGAGACTGGATTTCACTCAAAACCCACCAAATGACTCCTCCCACCGTATTATGATGTTCCCCAAGTTTTGGACTCAATCCGATATCGATTCGTGTATTGCATAGTTTTAGCTATTGGATTTCAGTCAAAAGTCACCAAATGACTCCTCCCATCATATGATGATGTTCCCCAAGTTTTGGGCTCAATCCGATATCGGTTGGTCCATGAAATTGGACAATTCAGGTTCTTACCAAGTTCGTTCTGAAATGGTGTTTTTAGTGTATTGCATAGTTTTAGCCATTGGATTTCACTCAACATACGCCAAATGACTCCTCCCACCGTATTATGGTGATCCCCAAGTTTTGGACTCAATCCAATATCGATTGGTCCATCAAATTGGACAATTCAGGTTCGTACGAAGTTATTATGAAAAGCGTGGTCGGTGTATTGCGTAGTTGTAGATATTGGATTTCACTCAAAACCCACCAAATGACTCCTCCCACCGTATTATCATGTTCCCCAAGTGTTGGACTCAATACGATATCGATTGGTCCATGAAATTGAACAATTCAGGTTCGTACGAAGTTCGTTATGAAATGGAGTGGTTGGGGTATTGCATAGTTGTAGAGATTGGATTTCACTCAAAACCCCCAAAATGACTCCTCCCACCGTATTATGATGTTCCCCAAGTTTTGGACTCAATCGGATATGGATTGGTCAATGAAATTGGACAATTCAGGTTCGTGCAAAGTTCGTTCGGAAAAGGAGTGGTTGGTGTATTGCACAGTTTTGGCCATTGGATTTCAGTCAAAAGCCACCAAATGACTCGTCCCATCATATTATGATGCTCCCCATGTTTTGGACTCAATCTGATATCGATTGGTCCATGAAATTGGACAATTCAGGTTCGTATGAAGTTCGTTATGAAATGGAGTGGTAGGTGTATTGCATAGATGTAGAGATTGGATTTCACTGAAAAGCCACCAAATGACTCCTCCCACCGTATTATGATGATCCCCAAGTTTTGGACTCAATCCGATATAGATTGGTCCAAGAAATTGGACAACTCAGGTTCGTACGAAGTTCGTTAGGAAATGGAGTGGCTGGTGTATTGCATAGTTGTAGAGATTGGATTTCACTCAAAACCCACCAAATGACTCCTCCCACCGTATTACGATGTTCCCCAACTTTTAGAGTCAATCCGATATCGATTGGTTCATGAAATTGACATTTCAGGTTCGTATGAAGTTCGTTCTGAAATGGAGTGGTGGTGTATTGCATAGTCTTAACCCATTGGATTTCACTCAAAATACGACCAATGACTACTCCC
>NC_034013.1:7298225-7314217 GCF_000346465.2 Prunus persica | reverse complement strand
TGGATTTCACTCAAAACCCACCAAATGACTCCTCCCACCGTATTATCATGTTCCCCAAGTGTTGGACTCAATGCGAGATCGATTGGTCCATGAAATTTACAATTCAGGTTCGTACGAAGTTCGTTATGAAATGGAGTGGTTGGTGTATTGCATAGTTGTAGAGATTGGATTTCACTCAAAACCCCCCAAATGACTCCTCCCACCGTATTATGATGTTCCCCATGTTTTGGACTCAATCCGATATAGATTGGTCCAAGAAATTGGACAATTCAGGTTCGTACGAAGTTCGTTAGGAAATGGAGTGGTTGGCGTATTGCATAGTTGTAGATATTGGATTTCATTCAAAAGCCACCAAATGACTCCTCCCACCGTATTATGATGTTCCCCAAGTTTTGGACTCAATCCGATACCGATTGGTCCTAGAACTTGGGAAATTCAGGTTCGTACGAAGTTCGTTCGGAAATGGAGTGGTTGGTGTATTGCATAGTTTTAGCCATTCGATTTCCCTCAAACGGCACCAAATGACTCCTCCCATCATATTATGTTGTTCCTCAAGTTTCGGACGCAATCCGATATCGATTGGTCCATTAAATTGGACAATTCAGGTTCGTATGAAGTTCGTTATGAAATGGAGTGGTTGGTGTATTGCATAGTTGTAGAGATTGGATTTCACTCAAAACCCTCCAAATGACTCCTCCCAACGTATTATGATGTTCCCCTGGGTTTGGACTCTATCCGATATCGACTGGTCCATGAAACTGGACAATTCAGGTTCGTACGAAGTTCGTTCTGTAATGAAGTGGTTAGTGCATTGCATAGTTTTAGCCATTGGATTTCACTCAAAAGTCACCAAATGACTCCTCCCATCATATTATGATGTTCCCCAAGTTTTGGACTCAATGCAGTATCGATTGGTCCATGAAATTGGAGAATTCAAGTTCACACGAAGTTCGTCACAAAATAGGGTGGTCGGTGTATTGCGTAGTCGTAGAGATTGGATTTCACTCAAAACCCACCAAATGACTCCTCCCACCGTATTATCATGTTCCCCAAGTGTTGGACTCAATACGATATCGATTGGTCCTTGAAATTGAACAATTCAGGTTCGTACGAAGTTCGTTATGAAATGGAGTGGTTGGGGTATTGCATAGTTGTAGAGATTGAATTTCACTCAAAACCCACGAAATGACACCTCCCACCGTATTATGATGATCCCCAAGTTTTGGACTAAATCCGATATCGATTGGTCCATGAAATTGGACAATACAGGTTCGCACGAAGTTCGTTATGAAATGGAGTGGTTGGTGTATTGCATACTTTTTTCCCGTTGGATTTCACCCAAAAGCCACCAAATGACTCCACCCACCATAGTGTGATGCTCCCCACGTTTTGGACTCAATCCGATATCGATTGGTCCATGAAATTGGACAATTCAAGTTAAAACGAAGTTCGTTCTGAAATGGAGTGGTTGCTGTATTGCATAGTTTTAGCCATTGGATTTCACTTAAAAGACACCAAATGACTCCTCCCATTACATTATGATGTTCCCCAAGTTTTGGACTCAATCCGATATCGATTGCTCCATGAAATTGGACAATTCAGGTTCGTACGAAGTTCGTCATAAAATGGAGTGGTTGGTGTATTGCATAGTTGTAGACATTGGATTTCACTCAAAACCCACCAAATGACTCCTCCCACCGTATTATCATGTTCCCCAAGTGTTGGACTCAATACGATATCGATTGGTCCATGAAATTGAACAATTCAGGTTCGTACGAAGTTCGTTATGAAATGGAGTGGTTGGGGTATTGCATAGTTGTAGAGATTGGATTTCACTCAAAACCCCCCAAATGACTCCTCCCACCGTATTATGATGTTCCCCATGTTTTGGACTCAATCCGATATAGATTGGTCCAAGAAATTGGACAACTCAGGTTCGTACGAAGTTCGTTAGGAAATGGAGTGGTTGGCGTATTGCATAGTTGTAGATATTGGATTTCATTCAAAAGCCACCAAATGACTCCTCCCACCGTATTATGATGTTCCCCAAGTTTTGGACTCAATCCGATACCGATTGGTCCTAGAACTTGGGAAATTCAGGTTCGTACGAAGTTCGTTCGGAAATGGAGTGGTTGGTGTATTGCATAGTTTTACCCTTTGGATTTCACTCAAAAGTCACCAAATGACTCGAACCATCATATTATGATGTTCCCCAAGTTTCGGACTCAATCCGATATCGATTGGTCCATTAAATTGGACAATTCAGGTTCGTATGAAGTTCGTTATGAAATGGAGTGGTTGGTGTATTGCATAGTTGTAGAGATTGGATTTCACTCAAAACCCTCCAAATGACTCCTCCCAACGTATTATGATGTTCCCCTGGGTTTGGACTCTATCCGATATCGACTGGTCCATGAAACTGGACAATTCAGGTTCGTACGAAGTTCGTTCTGTAATGAAGTGGTTAGTGCATTGCATAGTTTTAGCCATTGGATTTCACTCAAAAGTCACCAAATGACTCCTCCCATCATATTATGATGTTCCCCAAGTTTTGGACTCAATGCAGTATCGATTGGTCCATAAAATTGGAGAATTCAAGTTCACACGAAGTTCGTCACAAAATAGGGTGGTCGGTGTATTGCGTAGTCGTAGAGATTGGATTTCACTCAAAACCCACCAAATGACTCCTCCCACCGTATTATCATGTTCCCCAAGTGTTGGACTCAATACGATATCGATTGGTCCACGAAATTGAACAATTCAGGTTCGTACGAAGTTCGTTATGAAATGGAGTGGTTGGGGTATTGCATAGTTGTAGAGATTGAATTTCACTCAAACCCACGAAATGACACCTCCCACCGTATTATGATGATCCCCAAGTTTTGGACTAAATCCGATATCGATTGGTCCATGAAATTGGACAATACAGGGTCGCACGAAGTTCGTTATGAAATGGAGTGGTTGGTGTATTGCATACTTTTTTCCCGTTGGATTTTACCCAAAAGCCACCAAATGACTCCACCCACCATAGTATGATGCTCCCCACGTTTTGGACTCAATCCGATATCGATTGGTCCATGAAATTGGACAATTCAAGTTAAAACGAAGTTCGTTCTGAAATGGAGTGGTTGCTGTATTGCATAGTTTTAGCCATTGGATTTCACTTAAAAGACACCAAATGACTCCTCCCATTACATTATGATGTTCCCCAAGTTTTGGACTCAATCCGATATCGATTGGTCCATGAAATTGGACAATTCAGGTTCGTACGAAGTTCGTCATAAAATGGAGTGGTTGGTGTATTGCATAGTTGTAGACATTGGATTTCACTCAAAACCCACCAAATGACTCCTCCCACCGTATTGTGATGTTCTCCAAGTTTTGGACTCAATCCGATATCGGTTGGTCCATGAAATTGGACAATTCAGGTTTGTACGAAGTTCGTTATGAAATGGAGTGGTTGGTGTATTGCATAGTTTTAGCCATTGGATTTCAGTCAAAAGATACCAAATGACTCCTCCCACCGTATTATGATGTTTCCCGAGGTTTGGACTCAATCTGATATCGATTGGTCCATCAAATTGGACAATTCAGTTCGTGCGAAGTTCATTATGAAATGGAGTGGTTGGTGTATTGCATAGTCTTAGCCATTGAATTTCACTCAAAAGACACCAAATGACTCCTCCCACCGTATTAGGACGTTCCCCAAGTTTTGGACTCAATCCGATATCGATTGGTCCATGAAATTGGACAATTTCAAGTTCGTACGAAGTTCGTTCTGAAATGGAGTGGTTGGTGTATTTCACAGTTTTAGCCATTGGATTTCATTGAAAAGGCACCAAATGACTCCTCCCACAGTATTAGGACGTTCCCCACGTTTTGGACTCAATCCGATATCGATTGGTCCATGAAATTGGACAATTTCAGGTTCGTACGAAGTTCATTCTGAAATGGAGTGGTTGGTGTATTTCATACTTTTAGCAATTGGATTTTACTCAAAAGACACCAAATGACTCCTTCCACCGTATTAGGACGTTCCCTAAGTTTTGGACTCAATCCGACATCGATTGGTCCATGAAATTGGACAATTGAGATTCGTACGAAGTTCGTTATGAAATGGAGTGGCTGGTGTATTGCATAGTTTTAGCCATTGGATTTCTGTCAAAAGATACCAAATGACTCCTCCCACCGTATTATGATGTTCCCCAAGTTTTGGACTCAATCCGATATCGATTGGTCCATCAAATTGGACAATTCAGGTTCGTATGAAGTTCGTCATGAAATGGAGTGGTTGGTGTATTGCATAGTCTTAGCCACAGAATTTCACTCAAAGAACACCAGACGTTCCCCAAGTTTTGGACTCAATCCGATATCGATTGGTCCATGAAATTGGACAATTTCAACTTCGTACGAAGTTCGTTCTCAAATGGTGTGGTTGGTGTATTTCATAGTTTTAGCCATTGGATTTGACTCAAAAGGCACCAAATGACTCCTTGATAACTAATATATTTATACATTTATACCATCCATTTCTAGTATATTTGTGATGTTTTTCAGTTAAACTTGTTGCGTTTTATCCTATTTTGTGTTAGTATGCAGTTGCATATACTTTAGGATCAAGTTGAAGGCAAAAGAAATGAAAACATGCCATTTTTGGAGCTGACCCTTATTCAAACGTGGAAACAAGTTTCGTGACCTGTTTTGAAGTCCAAATAAAGAATGCAAGGCGAACCTGGCTTGTTTGTAGACTAAGAGCGGAATAGGAAAGCAATGGGGATTTCTAGCCTGATTTGGAGGTGCCAAATAAGGCAAAAACGTGCAAAATAAAGGCTGATTCATTAGGATATCTTTGGAACATCTTGCAGCCTTGTTTACCCCATAAAAACTTGCCTTCTAGCCACTTCTAAAACCCCTATTTATTTTGGACGAATTTCACAACCCTAGATCAGACTTCTTGGTTATTCTTTCCTTTCATGCACAATAAAACCTTAGCCGTCCATATATTTCCACCATCAGGACTCAGCGCAAGAGGTGGTTCTTGGAGAAGTTCAACATCAGAATTGGTTCAAGAGTTTCCTCTCATGAATTTATTTTCACTCATGTTGTTTATTTTTGTTTTAATCTCTTTGAACATGATGTGTAACTAAATTCATAGCTAGGGATTTCGATGTAGCCTTGTAACATTGATCCATGTTTCTATTTTAAAGTATTCAGTTCATCAATCTGTTTCTTGTTTCATTCACTGAATCTATTGTTCAATTTGTTTGTCAATTTTAATGTTTGATCACCATTAGAGTTGCCTACAGATTATCTAGACAAGGTTATAGTAAACATCATGCTTAATCTTGTTAGACATGTGAATGAATGAAGAGAATGCTATGCAAACATCATGCTGTGTATTTTCTTTGGTTCTTTAACGTTTTCTTGCATGCTAATGACTCTTAACTTGGAACCAAAGTTGAACATCCCAACTAGGTTGCAGATTAGGAGAATTTGATCAAAACCACATATCATATGGCTGATCATATATATGTAAAACGAACTCTGGAAACAGGTTGGTAGTTGAGTACGGTTTAATTTTATAAACATGGAATTAGTTTTGCAATGGTGAATTCGAAATCCCTGGTCTCTTCCCTATTCTTTCTACATCAATATATTATTCACTACTACATTCTTTTTGCATTTGAAGTTATTTTTCATTTACAACACAAAAACTACTTTCAGATTGTCACTTTCATTTTTAGTTAGGGTTCTTTCAAAACTAGTAATTTATAGAGGTCCAATCGGTCCCTGTGGTTCGACACCCTTACTTGTACCATTATACTAACCATATATTGGCACTTGGAAGGAACACAACACTCCTCCCACCGTATTAGGACGTTCCCCAAGTTTTGGACTCAATCCGACATCGATTGGTCCATGAAATTGGACAATTTAGGTTCATACGAAGTTCGTTATGAAATGGAGTGGTTGGTGTATTGCATAGTTGTAGAGATTGGATTGCACTCAAAAGCAACCAAATGACCCCTCCCACCGTATTAGGACGTTCCCCAAGTTTTGGAGTCAATCCGATATCGTTTGGTCCATTAAATTGGACAATTCAGGTTTGTACGAAGTTCGTTCTAAAATGGAGTGGTTGGGTATTGCATAGTTGTAGAGATTGGATTTCACTCAAAACCCACCAAACGACTCCTCCCACCGTATTATGTTGTTCCCCAAGTTTTGGACTCAATCCGATATCGATGGGTTCATCAAATTGGACAATTCAGGTTCGTACGAAGTTCGTTCTGAAATGGAGTGGTTGGTGTATTGCATAGTTGTAGAGATTGGATTTCACTCAAAACCCACCAAATGACTCCTCCCACGGTATGATGATGTTCCCCAAGTTTTGAACTCAATCTGATATCGATTCGTCCATGAAATTGGACAATTCAGGTTCGTACGAAGTTCGTTCTGAAATGGAGTGGTTAGCGTATTGCATAGTTGTAGAGATTGGATTTCACTCAAAACCCACCAAATGACACCTCCCACCGTATTATGATGTTCCCCAAGTTTTGAACTCAATCTGATATCGATTGGTCCATGAAATTGGACAATTGAGGTTCGTACGAAGTTCGTCATGAAATGGAGTGGTTGGTGTATTGCATAGTTGTAAAGATTGGATTTCAATCAAAACCCACCAAATGACTCCTCCCATCGTATTATGATGTTCCCCAGGGTTTGGACTCTATCCGATATCGATTGGTCCATGAAATTGGACAATTCAGGTTCGTACTAAGTTCGTTCTGAAATGGAGTGGTTAGTGTATTGCATAATTTTAGCCATTGGATTTCACTCAAAAGGCACCAAATGACTCCTGCCATCATATTATGATGTTCTCCAAGTTTCGGACTCAATCTGATATCGATTGGTCCATGAAATTGGACAATTCAGGTTCGTACGAAGTTCGTTCTGAAATGGAGTGGTTAGCGTATTGCATAGTTGTAGAGATTGGATTTCACTCAAAACCCACCAAATCACTCCTCCCACCGTATTATGATGTTCCCCAGGGTTTGGACTCTATCCGATATCGATTGGTCCATGAAATTGGACAATTCAGGTTCGTACTAAGTTCGTTCTGAAATGGAGTGGTTAGTGTATTGCATAGTTTTAGCCATTGGATTTCACTCAAAAGGCACCAAATGACACCTGCCATCATATTATGATGTTCTCCAAGTTTCGGACTCAATCTGATATCGATTGGTCCATGAAATTGGACAATTCAGGTTCGTACGAAGTTCGTTCTGAAATGGAGTGGTTAGCGTATTGCATAGTTGTAGAGATTGGATTTCACTCAAAACCCACCAAATGACACCTCCCACCGTATTATGATGTTCCCCAAGTTTTGAACTCAATCTGATATCGATTGGTCCATGAAATTGGACAATTGAGGTTCGTACGAAGTTCGTCATGAAATGGAGTGGTTGGTGTATTGCATAGTTGTAAAGATTGGATTTCAATCAAAACCCACCAAATGATTCCTCCCATCATATTATGTTGCTCCTCAAGTTTCGGACTCAATCCAAATCGATTGGTCCACAAAATTGGACAATTCAGACCCGTACGAAGTTCGTTATGAAATGGAGTGCTTGGTGTATTGCACAGTTGTAGAGATTGGATTTCACTCAAATCCCACGAAATGACTCCTCCCACCGTATTATCATGTTCCCCAAGTGTTGGACTCAATACGATATCGATGGGTCCATGAAATTGGGCAATTCAGGTTCGTACGAAGTTCGTTCTGAAATGGAGTGGTTAGTGTATTGCATAGTTTTAGCCATTGGATTTCACTCAAAAGTCAGCAAATGACTCCAACCATCATATTATGTTGTTCCCCAATTTTTGGACTCAATCCGATATCGATTCGTCCATGAAATTGGACAATTCAGGTTCGTACGAAGTTCGTCATGAAATGGAGTAGTTGGTGTATTGCATAGTTGTAGAGATTGGATTTCCTCAAAACCCACCAAATGACTCCTCCAACCGTATTATGATGTTTTTCAAGTTTTGGACTCAATCCGATATCGGTTGGTCCATGAAATTGGACAATTCAGGTTCGTACGAAGTTCGTTCTGAAATGGAGTGGTTGGTGTATTGCATAGTTTTAGCCATTGGATTTCAGTCAAAAGATACCAAATGACTCCTCCCACGGTATTATGATGTTCCCAAAGGTTTGGACTGAATCCGATATCAGTTGGCCCATCAAATTGGACAATTCAGAGGGTTCACCCACCCCGGTTACAGCATTCCTTTCTATTGAACAAGCAAGCCAGCCTAGCAGAGTCACTAGCTCTGATCTCATCAGACTCGTATCCAGCCTCTCGGACGAAGTTCATTATGAAATGGAGTGGTTGGTGTATTGCATAGTTTTAGCCATTGAATTTCACCCAAAGGACACCAAATGACTCCTCCCACCGTATTAGGACGTTCCCCAAGTTTTGGACTCAATCCGATATCGATTGGTCCATGAAATTGGACAATTCAGGTTCGTACGAAGTTCGTTCTAAAATGGAGTGGTTGGTGTATTGCACAGTTGTAGAGATTGGATTTCACTCAAAACCCACCAAATGACTCCTCCCACCGTATTATGTTGTTCCCCAAGTTTTGGACTGAATCCGATATCGATTGGTCCATCAAATTCGACAATTCAGGTTCGTACGAAGTTCGTTCTAAAATGGAGTGGTTGGTGTATTGCATAGTTGTAGAGATTGGATTTCACTCAAAACCCACCAAATGACTCCTCCCACCGTCTTATGATTTTCCCCAAGTTTCGGACTCAATCCGATATCAATTGGTCCATGAAATTGGACAATTCAGGTTCGTACTAAGTTCGTTCTGAAATGGAGTGGTTAGTGTATTGCATAGTTTTAGCCATTGGATTGCACTCAAAAGTCGCCAGATGACTCCAACCAACATATTATGGCGTTCCCCAAGTTTTGGACCCAATCCGATATCGATTGGTCCATGAAATTGGACAATTCAGGTTCGTACGATGTTCGTTATGAAATGGAGTGGTTGGTGTATTGCATAGTTGTAGAGATTGGATTTCACTCAAAAGCCACCAAATGACTCCTCCCACCGTATTATGATATTCCCCAAGTTTTGGACTCATCGATTGGTCCATGAAATTGGACAATTCAGGTTCGTACGAAGTTCGTTCTGAAATGGTTTGGTTAGTGTATTGCATAGTTTTAGCCATTGGATTTCACTCAAAAGCCACCAAATGACTCCTCCTATCATATTACGATGTTCCCCAAGTTTTGGACTCAATCCGATATCGATTGGTCCATGGAATTGGACAATTCAGATTCGTACGAAGTTCGTTATGAAATGGAGTGGTTGGTGTATTGCATAGTTTTAGCCATAGGATTTCATCCAAAAGGAACCAAATGACTCCCCCACCGTATTAGGATGTTCCTCAAGTTTCGGACTCAATCCGATATCGATTGGTCCTTGAAATTGGACAATTCAGGTTCGTACGATGTTCGTTATGAAATGGAGTGGTTGGTGTATTGCATAGTTTTAGCCATTGGATTTCACTCAACAGGCACCAAATGACTCCTCCCATCATATTATGATGTTCCCCAAGTTTCGGACTCAATCCGATATTGATTGGTCCGGAAAATTGGACAATTCAGGTTCGTACGAAGTTCGTTTTGAAATGGAGTGGTTGGTGTATTGCATAGTTGTAGAGATTGGATTTCACTCAAATCCCACCAAATGACTCCTCCCACCGTATTATGATGATCCCCAAGTTTTGGACTCAATCTGATATAAATTTGTCCAAGAAATTGGACAATTCAGGTTCGTACGAAGTTCGTTATGAAATGGAGTGGTTGGTGTATTGCATAGTTGTAGAGATTGGATTTCACTCAAAATCCACCAAATGACTCCTCCCACCGTATTATGATATTCCCCAAGTTTTGGGACTCAATCCAATATCGGCTGGTCTTTGAAATTGGACAATTCAGGTTCGTACGAAATTCATTATGAAATGTCGTGGTTGGTGTATTGCATAGGTGTACAAATTGGGGAACATCACTCAAATCCCACCAAATGACTCCTACCACGTTATTGTGATGATCACCAAGTTTTGGACTCAATCCGATATCGATTTTTCCAAGAAATTGGACAATTCAGGTTCGTACGAAGTTCATTATGAAATGGAATGACTGGTGTATTGCATAGTTGTAGAGATTGGATTTCACTTAAAAGCCATCAAATGACTCCTCCCACCGTATTATGATGTTCCCCAAGTTTTGGACTCAATCCGATATCGATTGGTCCATGAAATTGGACAATTCAGGTTCGTACGAAGTTCGTCCTGAAATGGAGTGGTTAGTGTATTGCATAGTTTTAGGCATTGAATTTCACTCAAAAGTCCCCAAATGACTCCTCCCATCAAATTATAATGTTCCCCAAGTTTTGGACCCAATCCAATATCGATTGGTCCAAGAAATTGGACAATTCAGATTCGTACGAAATTCGTTATGAAATGGAGTGGTTGGTGTATTGCATAGTTGTACAGTTTGGATTTCACTCAAAACCCGCCAAACGACTCCTCCCACCATATTATGATGTTCCCCAAGTGTTAGACTCAATCCGATATCGATTGGACCATGAAATTGGACAATTCAGGTTCGTACGTAGTTCGTTCTGACATGGAGTGGTTGGTGTATTGCATAGTTGTAGAGATTGGATTTCACTCAAAACCCACGAAATGACTCCTCCCACCGTATTATGTTGTTCCCCAAGTTTTGGACTCAATCCGATATCGATTGGACCATAAAATTGGACAATTCAGGTTCGTACGAAGTTCTATAGTGGAGTGGTTGGTGTGTTGCATAGTTTTAGAGATTGGATTTCACTCAACAGCCACCAAATAACTCCTCCCACCGTATTACAATGTTCCCCAAGTTTTGGACTCAATCCGATATCGATTGTTCAATGAAATTGGACAATTCAGGTTCGTACGAAGTTCGTTCTGAAATGGAGTGGTTGGTGTATTGCATAGTTTTAGCCATAGGAGTTCACTCAAAAGCCACCAAATGACTCATCCCGCCGTATTATGATGTTCCCCAAGTTTTGGACTCAATCCGATATCGATTGGTCCATGAAATTGGACAATTCAGGTTTGTACGAAGTTCGTTCTGAAATGGAGTGGTTAGTGTATTGCATCATGTTAGCCATAAAATTTCACTCAAAAGTCACCAAATGACTCCTCCCATCATATTATAATGTTCCCCAAGTTTTGGACTCAATCCGATATCGATTGGAACATGAAATTGGACAATTCAGGTTCGTACGAAGTTCGTTATAAAATGGAGTGGTTGGTGTATTGCCTAGTTGTAGACATTGGATTTCACCCAAAACCCACCAAATGACTCCTCCCACCGTGTTATGATGTTCCCCAAGTTTTGGACTCAATCCGATATCGATTGGTCCATGAAATTGGACAATTCAGGTTCGTACGAAGTTCGTTCTGAAATGGAGTGGTTGTTGTATTGCATATTTTTAGTTGGATTTCACTGAAAAGTCACCAAATGACTCCTCCCATCATATTATGATGTTCCCCAAGTTTTGGACTCAATCCGATATCGATTGGTCCATGAAATTGGACAATTCAAGTTCGTACGAAGTTCATTATGAAATGGAGTGGTTGGTGTATTGCACAGTTTTAGCCACTGGATTTCACTCAAAAGTCACCAAATGACTCCTCCCATCATATTATGATGTTCCCCACGTTTTGGAGTCAATCCTATATCGATTGGAACATGAAATTGGACATTTCAGGTTCGTAATAAGTTCGTTATGAAATGGAGGGGTCGGTGTTGTGAATAGTTATAGAGATTGGATTTCACTCAAAAGCCACCAAATGACTCATCCCACCGTATTATGATATTCCCCAAGTTTTGAACACAATCCGATATCGATTGGTCCATGAAATTGGACAATTCAGGTTCATAGGAAGTTCGTTCTAAAATGGAGTGGTTAGTGTATTGCATAGTTTTAGCCATTGGATTTCACTCAAAAGTCACCAAATGACTCCTCCCAGTATATTATGATGTTCCCTAAGTGTTGGACTCAATCAGATATCGATTGGTCCATGAAATTGGACAATTCAGGTTCGTACGAAGTTCGTTATGAAATGGACTGGTTGGTGTATTGCATAGTTGTAGAGTTTTGATTTCACTCAAAACCCTCCAAATGACTCCTCCCATAGTATTATGATGTTCCCCAAGTTTTGGACTCAATCCGATATCGATTGGTCCATGAAATTAGTCAATTCAGGTTCGTGTGAAGTTCGTTCTGAAATGGAGTGGTCAGTGTATTGCATTGTTTTAGCTATTGGATTTCACTCAAAAGCCACCAAATGACTCCTACCATAGTATTATGATGTTCCCCAAGTTTTGGACTCAATCCGATATCGATTGGTCCATGAAATTGGACAATTCCGGTTCGTGCGAAGTTCGTTCTGAAATGGAGTGGTTAGTGTATTGCATAGTTTTAGCCATTGGATTTGACTCAAAAGTCACCAAATGACTCCTCCCAGTATATTATGATGTTCCCTAAGTGTTGGACTCAATCCGATATCGATTGGTCCATAAAATTGGACAATTCAGGTTCATGCGAAGTTCGTTCTGAAATGGAGTGGTTAGTGTATTGCCTAGTTTTAGCCGTTGGATTTCACTCAAAAGTCACCAAATGACTCCTCCCAGTATATTATCATGTTCCCAAAGTACTGGACTCAATCCGATATCGATTGGTCCATGAAATTGGACAATTCAGGTTCGTACGAAGTTCGTTATGAAATGGAGTGGTTGGCGTATTGCATTGTTGTAGAGTTTTGATTCCACTCAAAACCCGCCAAATGACTCCTCCCATAGTATTATGATGTTCCCCAAGTTTTTGACTCAATCCGATATCGATTGGTCCTTGAAATTGGACAATTCAGGTTCGTACGAAGTTCGTTCTGAAATGTTGTGGTTTGTGTATTGCATAGTTCTAGAGATTGGATTTCACTCAAAACACACAAAATGACTCCTCCCACCGTATTTTTATGTTCCCCAAGTTTTGGCCTCAATCCGATATCAATTGGTCCATGAAATTGGACAATTCAGGTTCGTCTGAAGTTCGTTATGAAATGGGGTGGTTGGTGTTTTGCGTAGTTGTAAAAATTGGATTTCACTCAAAACCCACCAAATGACTCCTCCCACCGTATTATGATGTTCCCCAAGTTTTGGACTCAATCCGATATCGATTGGTCCATGAAATTGGACAATTCAGGTTCGTATGAAGTTCGTTATGAAATGGAGTGGTTGGTGTATTGCATAGTTGTAGAGAGTGGATTTTAGTCAAAAGCCCCCAAATGACTCGTCCCATCACATTACGATGTTCCCCAAGTTTTGGCCTCAGTCCGATATCGATTGGTCCATGAAATTGGACAATTCAGGTTCGTACGAAGTTCGTTCTGAAATGGAGTGGTTAGTGTATTGCACAGTTTTAGCCATTGGATTTCACTTAAAAGTCACTAAATGACTCCTCCCATCATATTTCCATGTTGCCCAAGTTTTGGCCTCAATCCGATATCGATTGGTCCATGAAATTGGACAGTTGAGGTTCATACGAAGTTCATTATGAAATGGAGTGATTGGTGTATTGCATAGTTGTAGAGATTGGATTTCTCTCAAAACCCACCAAATGACTCCTCGCACCGTATTATGATGTTCCCCAAGTTTTGGACTCAATCCGATATCGATTGTTCCATGAAATTGGACAATTCAGGTTCGTACGAAGTTCGTTATGAAATGGAGTGGTTAGTGTATTGTATAGTTTTAGCCATTGAATTTCACTCAAAAGTCACCAAATGACTCCTCCCATCATATTATGATGTTCCCCAAGTTTTGGACTCAATCCGATAGCGATTGGTCCATGAAATTGGACAAATCAGGTTCGTACGAAGTTCGTTATGAAAATGGAGTGGTTGGTGTATTGCATAGTTGTAGAGATTGGATTTCAGTCAAAAGCCACCAAATGACTCCTCCCATAGTATTATGATGTTCCCCAAGTTTTGGACTCAATCCGATATCGATTGGTCCACGAAATTGGACAATTCAGGTTAGTACGAAGTTCGTTCTGAAATGGTGTGGTTAGTGTATTGCATAGTTGTAGAGATTGGATTTCTCTCAAAACACACAAACTGAATCCTCCCAACGTATTTTTATGTTCCCCAAGTTTTGGACTCAATCCGATATCGATTGGTTCATGAAATTGGACAATTCAGGTTCGTATGAAGTTTGTTATGAAATGGAGTGGTTGGTGTTTTGCATAGTTGTAGAAATTGGATTTCACTCAAAACCCACCAAATGACTCCTCCAACCGTATTATGATGTTCCCCAAGTTTTGTTCTCAGTCCGATATCGATTGGTCAATGAAATTGGACAGTGCAGGTTCGTACGAAGTTCGTTATTAAATGGAGTGGTCGGTGTATTGCATAGTTGTAGTGATTGGATTTCACGCAACAGCCACCAAATGATTCCTCCCACCGTATTATGATGTTCCCAAAGTTTTGGACTCAGTCCGATATCGATTGGTCCATGAAATTGGACAATTCAGGTTCGTATGAAATTCATTCTGAAATGGAGTGGTTAGTGTATTGCATTGTTTTAGCCATTGGATTTCACTGAAAAGTCACCAAATCACTCCAACCATCGTATTATGATGTTCCCCAAGTTTTGGCCTCAATCCGATATCGATTGGTCCATGAAATTGGACAATTAAGATTCGTACGAAGTTCGTTATGAAATGGAGTCGTTGGTGTATTGCTTAGTTTTAGCCATTGGATTTTACTCAAAAGGCACCAAATGACTCCTCCCATCACATTATGATGTTCCACAAGTTTCAGACTTAGTCCGATATCGATTGGTCCATGAAATTGGACAATTCAGGTTCGTACGAAGTTCGTTCCGAAATGGAGTGGTTAGTGTATTGCATAGTTTTAGCCATTGGATTTCACTCAAAAATCACCAAATGACTCCTCCCATCATATTATGATGTTCCCCAAGTTTTGGACTCAATCCGATATCGATTGGTCCATGAAATTGCACAATTCAGGTTCGTACGAAGTTCGTTCTGAAATGGAGTGGTGGGTGTTTTGCAGAGTTTTGGCCATTGGATTTCACTCAAAAGGCACCAAATGACTCCTCCCATCATATTATGATGTTCCCCAAGTTTCGGACTCCATCCCATATCGATTGGTCCACGAAATTGGACAATTCAGATTCGTACGAAGTTCGTCATGAAATGGAGTGGTTAGCGTATTGCGTAGTTTTAGCCATTGGATTTCACTCAAAAGTCAGTGAATGACTCCTCCCATGATATTATGATTTTTCCCAAGTTTCAGACTCAGTCCGATATCGATTGGTCCATGAAATTGGACAATTCAGGTTCGTACGAAGTTCGTTCCGAAATGGAGTGGTTGGTGTATTGGATATTTTCAGCCATTGGATTTCACTCAAAAGTCACCAAATGACTCCTCCCATGGTATTATCTTGTTCCACAAGTTTGGACTCAATCGTTTATCGGACGGTCAATGAAATTGGACAATTATGGTGGGAAGTATCTTGACTCTGAGTTGGCCTAGCCGGACATCCGGGTAGGTTTCGGGACACCAATTCAGCCAAGCCGCAAATCCTGGCATGTCTTGGGGATACAGAGTCTACCCAGTCTCAGAGCCTGGCTCTCGACGGTCGCGAGCGTCCCCGAAACTCGAGAGGGATTGTCAAGTGCACTGACAAGCTGGAAGCAGACTGGGTGTTTTAGACATCGGCCATCTGAGGGTCATCACTATACACAAGCGGCACATGGTGGTGTCTAATTTAGAATAATCTGATAATTCGCTGTATTTGGCAAGTCTAGGAGTACGCTGCTATTGTTCTCTGATATGAATCTCA